>NW_021820957.1:0-128279 GCF_901001135.1 Rhinatrema bivittatum
TGGTTGTCTATGGTTCATAAGAACATAAGCAAGTTGCCATACGGGTCAGATCAAGGGTCCATCAAGCTCAGTATCCTGTTTCCAACAGAGGCCAAGCCAAGTCACAAGTACCAGGCAAGTACCCAAACATTAAAGAAATCACAGGCTACTATTGCTTATTAATTATTAATAGCAGTTTATGGATTTTTCCTCTAGGAACTTTTTTAATTACACTAACTGCTGTAACCTCATCCTCTAGCAATGAATTCCAGAGCTTAACTATGTGCTGAGTGAAAAGAATTTCTTCAATTTGTTTTTAAATGAGATACTTGCTAACTTCATGGCGTGCCTCCTGGTCCTTCTATTATCTGAGCGAGTAAATAACCAATTTACATTAACTTGATCAAGTCCTTTCAATGTTTTGTAGACCTATATCATATTCCCCCCTCAGTTGTTTCTTCTCAAACTGAACAGACCTAACTTCTTTAGTCTTTCCTGTTCTATCCTCTTATCATTTGGTTGCCCTTCTCTGTACCTTCTCCATCGCAATTATATCCTTTTGAGATGCAGTTGACTAGAACCTGCACACAGTATTCAAGGTGTTGGTCTCACTATGGAGCAATAAGAGGCATTATGACATTCTCTGTTTATTTGCCATTCCCTTCCTAATATATTCCTAGTATTCTGTTTGCTTTTTTGATCGCCACAGCCACACTGAGCTGATGATATAAATGTATTATCCACTTTAACACCTAGATCTCCTTTCCTGGTGGTAACTCTTAAGACATGAGGTAGCTAAATTGTGTAACTACAGCAAAGTTTATTTTTCCCTATATACATCACTTTGCACTTGTCCACATTTAAATTTCATCTGCCATTTGGAAGCCCAGTCTTCCAGTCTCTACAAGGTCCTCCTGCAATTCATCACAATCCACTTGAGATTTAACTACTCTGCATAATTTTGTGCCATCTGCAAATTGGATCACTTCACTCATCCCTACCCCTTTGCAGATCATTTATAAATATATTAAAAAGCACTGGTCCAAGTACAGATCACTGAGGCACTCCACTGTTTACCCTTTTTCCACTTGCGAAAATTGACCATTTAATCCTACTCTCTGTTTCCTGTCTTTTTAACCAGTTAGTAATCCACGAAAGGACATCGCCTCCTTATCCAATGACTCTTTTTAGTTTCTTAGAGAGCCTCTCATGCGGGACTTTGCTGATAATCCTTCTGAAAATCCAAGTACACTACATCTACCGGTTCACCGTTAATCCACATGTTTATTTACCCTTTTAAAAAATGTAGATTGTTAGGCAAGACTTCCTTTTGGTAAATCCATGCTGGCTGTGTCCCTTTAAACCATTGTCTATCTAAATGTTTTGTGATTTTATTCTTTATAACAGTTTCCATGATTTTTCCCAGCACTGAAGTCAAGCTCACCAGTCTATAGTTTCCTGGATCACCTTTGGATCAATTTTTAAATATTGGCGTTACATTGGCCATCTTCCAATCTCAGGTACATGGGATGATTTTAATGATAGGGTACAAATTAATTGAAATAGGTCTGAAATTTCATTTGTTAGTTCTTTCATAACCCTGGGGTGATTACCATCCAGCCCAGGTGATTTACTACTCTTCAATTTGTCAATCAGGCCTACCACATCTTCCCTGGCCTGTGAAGCCATAGGTGTCCTCTACCATGCTGGCCACAGAATGTTCCTCTTCCTTGTGCTACTGGAGGACTTGGCATCTTGGCTGCTGGCATCACCAATTACTCCCCATCACTGCTAGAGGAAATTTCATGGAAATATGATCTTCAGGTTCAGAGCAGTCATTACCCTACAGAAGAAAGTCTGGATTACCATCATTGGAATATCCTTCAAATGAGGAATCATTAATATCATCCAAAACAAATAGTCTGATCATTTCTTCAGACCTGCAACTTCACTTCCTTGACTCCCTAAACTGCAGAAACAAACAAACAAATGAAATGTAAGAAATAGGACTTCACTATCTTCCTCCCACCAATGGAAATTTCCAGGTGTGGCACAGTTTTGCCAGCCCCAAAATAGGTCAGGATTCCCATTTCCCACCCACTCCTGGAAAGTGCAGGGCAGAAGAAAAAACACACTACACAGGGGTTCCCAACTTTTCAGGGAACACGGACCCCTTGTCAGCTTCAAAACGTTTCATGGACCCCCCCCCACACACACACACTTCTCTTTAATTTTTGCATGCCAGAACAAAAGAAAGCATGATATGCACTCCAGAACTATTCATAATGCATGAAACTTTGATCTAAACTGAATACGAAGGGAGGACAATTTCGCTAAAGGTTGAGGCCATTCCACCTTCCAATCCAGCAGCAACGGGGAAAAGGAAGCAAGTTCCAAAAGGTTCCCGGGTGGCAGAAAATCATCCCTGGGACCTGCAGACCTGCAAGCTAATTTCAAAGGGAAACTGCCAGTAATTCTGACCCAGCGCATTTTCCATCTGCTTTGAAGCAGGTACAAAGTCCATGCGTGAGGATTTCAGAAGGTAATCTCTGCATGTACTTTCCGTCTCCCAGTCTAGCCCTGCTCGTTTTTATCCCTGCAGGTATGCATGCTGCTCACTGCACAGGTACTTTTATCCTCAGGGCCAGGAATGGGAAGAGTCATTTTCAAAAGGGCCCTTTTTTTTGAAAAGTACCCTCCGTGAAAATTGGCCTCTCTTTAGCCTGCTTTTATACTTTTATGATCCTTGCAAAATAATTTAGATTTTAGAGAAAGCGAAACAATAGCCTGCTTTTCAAGAGGAAGAAGGCTAATGAGATCTTGTGTCCCCTAAATAACTTTTGTGTTTAATATCATTAGCATACCCACTCCTGGCTGTTCTCAGGTCCTCCCTTCTCCTTGATCCAAGGTAGTCATCTTTCCCTTCTTTCCTGATGGGCCACTGTGCTCCTCTAATCCAGGGCCGGTGCAAGGGGATTAGGCACCCTAAGGTGAGCCTTCTGCCTTGTGCCTCCACACCCCCCTCCCGGTCACGCCACCACCCCATGGTATCGGCCCCAACTCTTACCTTGTTCTCAATTGTGCCCACCGAGTGTGTGGTTTTCTGGGTCGCGAGCAGGTTGGGTGCTGCTCGCGGCCCGCCAAATTTCCACTCCTCTTTGCCGCCACTTGCGGCCCTATATGGCTCGCGCCTAGTGGTGCACCAAGGGTCTCTGGCACTGGGGGGGCTATTGCATTTGTGAGCCTCTCCAGCATCCCCCTTAATCCTTCTTGTACTATTGCTTAAGGTCACAGAAAATCAGTGGCGTCTCTAAGAAGAATTTGGGGGGGAGGGAGCCAAAATAACATTTGCTCATTACACCCACCTCCATAGCAGGGCCCCCTGCTTTAAAAATGGCTATAAAAAAAGTCTTAAGACCAAAGGGTCAAAAAAGCAAACAGAGTGTTAGGAATTATTAGGAAGAGAATGGTTAATAAAATGGAAAATGTCATAATGCCTCTATATCACTCCATGGTGAGACCGCACCTGGAAAAACCGTGTACAATTCTGGTCGCCGCATCTCAAAAAGATATAATTGCGATGGAGAAGGTACAGAGAAGGGCAACCAAAATGATAAAGGGGATGGAACAGCTCCCCTATGAGGAAAGGCTGAAGAGGTTAGGGCTGTTCAGCTTGGAGAAGAGATGGCTGAGGGGGGATATGATAGAGGTCTTTAAGATCATGAGAGGTCTTGAACGAGTAGATGTGAATCGGTTATTTACACTTTCGAATAATAGAAGGACTAGGGGACATTCCATGAAGTTAGCAAGTAGCACATTTAAGACTAATCGGAGAAAATTCTTTTTCACTCAACGCACAATAAAGCTCTGGAATTTGTTGCCAGAGGATGTGGTTAGTGCAGTTAGTGTAGCTGGGTTCAAAAAGGTTTGGATAAGTTCTTGGAGGAGAAGTCCATTAACTGCTATTAATCAAGTTTACTAAGGGAATAGCCACTGCTATTAATTGCATCAGTAGCATGGGATCTTCTTAGTGTTTGGGTAATTGCCAGGTTCTTGTGGCCTAGTTTGGCCTCTGTTGGAAACAGGATGTTGGGCTTGATGGACCCTTGGTCTGACCCAGCATGGCAATTTCTTATGTTCTTAGGAACCTTTTTAAGAAGATCCAGGATTTCTCTGAATCTTTGCCTGACCAATTCCAGGATGAGCTTAATGCTCTAGCCCAGAAAGGCCTGGATGCTGGTAAGCATGAGGTCCGCGCTGCATATGACATATTTGACACTGCTTCTAGGGTGTCTGCAGCGGGGATTAGTGCAAGAAGCTGGGCTTGGTTGAAATCCTCAGACCAGAGGTACAGGACAGGTTGGCTGACCTGCCATGTGCTGCAGATAATCTCATCGGAGATAAAATTGAGGAGACTGTGGTGCAGCTCAAGTACCACCATGAAGCGCTGTGTCAACTTTCTTCAGTGCCTGCTGAGTTCTCGTCCACCTCTAAGAGGACTTTCAGACGAGATGTGAAGCGACCAGCCTACAAACCAAGAAGGTATTATCCTCCGGCTTCTCGAGGTCGCACCTCCAAGCCTTATCAAAAAGGTCAGTCCAGACAATCCCGTCCTCAGAAGACCCAACCTTCTTCTCAGCCAGGACCAGCATCTGGGTTTTGACTTTTCTGGAGAGCGTAAGCCAACCTCCTTTTCCATCAAGTACCAGTCGGCGGATGGTTGTGCCACTTCACCAACACTTGGCACCCAGTCACCACCGATCAGTGGGTACTTGCAGTGGTCACTCAGGGTTAACACCTAAACTCCTGATGTACGGGCGGGACTCTCCACCTCGACTGACGTGGGGATTCATCTGACCTGTCTCTTCTTCTGGAAACAGGAGGTTTCAACTACTCCTCCAAGCACGAGCAATAGAACCAGTGCCCCTCTCCCAACAGGGACAGGGGTTCTATTCCTGTTACTTCCTCATCCCAAAAAAAGTCAGGTGGCGTTCGTCCCATTTTGAACCTTCGCACCTTAAACAAGTATCTACAAAGAGACAAGTTCAAGATGGTAACCTTGGTGTCTCTAAGAACATAAGAAATTTACATGCTGGATCAGACCAAGGGTCCATCAAGCCCAGCATCCTGTTTCCAAACAGAGGCCAAAACCAGGCCACAAGAACCTGGCAATTACCCAAACACTAAGAAGAACCAATGCTACTGATGCAATTAATAGCAGTGGCTATTCCCTAAGTATAATTGATTAATAGCCACTAATGGACTTCTCCTCCAAGAACTTATCCAAACCTTTTTAGAACCCAGCTACACTAATTGCACTAACCACATCCTCTGGCAACAAATTCCAGAGCTATATTGTGCGTTGAGTGAAAAAGAATTTTCTCCGATTAGTCTAAATGTGGCTACTTGCTAACTGCATGGAATGCCCCCTAGTCCTTTCTATTATTCGAAAGTGTAAATAACCAAGTCACATCTACTCGTTCAAGACCTCTCATGATCTTAAAGACCTCTATCATATCCCCCCTCAGCCGTCTCTTCTCCAAGCTGAACAGCCCTAACCTCTTCAGCCTTTCCTCATAGGGAGCTGTTCCATCCCCTTTATCATTTTGGTTGCCCTTCTCTGTACCTTCTCCATCACAACTATATCTTTTTTTGAGATGCGGCGACCAGAAATTGTACACAGTATTCAAGTTGCGGCCTCACCATGGAGCGATACAGAGGCATTATGACATTTTCCGTTCTATTAACCATTCCCATCCTAATAATTCCTAACATTCTATTTGCTTTTTTGACTGCTGCAGCACACTGAGCCAATGATTTTAAAGTATTATCCACTATGATGCCTAGATCTTTTTCCTGGGTGGTAGCTCCTAATATGGAACCTAACATCGTGTAACTACAGCAAGGCTTATTTTTCCCTATATGCAACATCTTGCACTTGTCCACATTAAATTCATCTGCCATTTGGATGCCCAATCTTCCAGTCTTGCAAGGTCCTCCTGTAATGTATGACAGTCTGCTTGTGATTTAACTACTCTGAATAATTTTGTATCATATGCAAATTTGTAACCTCACTCGTCGTATTCCTTTCCAGATTCATTTATATATATATATTGAAAAGCACCGATCCAAGTACAGATCCCTGAGGCACTTCCACTGTTTACCCTTTTCCACTGAGAAAAATTGACCATTTAATCCTACTCTCTGTTCCTGTCTTTTAACCAGTTGTAATCCACGAAAGGACATTGCCTCCTATCCCATGACTTTTTAGTTTTCGTAGAAGCTCTAATGAGGGACTTTGTCAAACGCCTTCTGAAAATCCAAATACACTACATCTACCGGTTCACCTTTATTCCACATGTTAATTAACCCCTTCAAAAAAAATGAAGCAGATTTGTTAGGCAAGACTTTCCCTTGGTAAATCCATGTTGACTGTGCCCCATTAAATCATGTCTTTCTATATGCTCTACGATTTGATCTTGAGAATAGTTTCCACTATTTTTCCTGGCACTGAAGTCAGGCTCACTGGTCTATAGTTACCCGGATCACCCCTGGAGCCTTTTATAAATAGTGGGGTTACATTGGCCACCCTCCAGTCTTCAGGTACAATGGATGATTTTAAAGATAGGTTACAAATTTTAACTATTAGATCAGAAATTTCATTTTTGAGAACCTTCAGAACCCTAGGATGCATACCATCCGGTCCAGGTGATTTGCTACTCTTTAGTTTGTCAATCTGGCCTACTACATCTTACAGGTTCACAGTGATTTTGTTCAGTTCATCTGACTCATCACCCCTGAAAACCATCTCTGGAACTGGTATCTCCCCAACATCCTCATTAGTAAACACGGAGGCAAAGAATTCATTTAGTCTTTCTGCAATGGCCTTATCTTCCCTAGGAGCCCCTTTAACCCCTCTGTAATCTAATGGTCCAACCGACTCCCTCACAGGTTTCTTGCTTTGGATATATTTAAAAAAGGTTTTATTATGAGTTTTTGCCTCTATGGCCAACTTAATTTCAAATTCTCTCTTCGCCTGTCTTATCAATGTTTTACACTTACCTTGACAATGCTTATGTTTTATCCTATTTTCTTCAGATGGATCCTTCTTCAAATTTTTGAAGGATGTTTTTTTTGGCTAAAATAGCCTCTTTCACCTCACCTTTTAACCATGATGGTAATTGTTTTGCCTTCCTTCCACCTTTCTTAATGCGCGGAATACATATGGACTGCGCCTCTAGGATTGTATTTTTAAACAATGTCCAAGCCTGTTGAACACTTTTAACCTTTGCAGCTGCACCTTTCAGTTTTTTTCTAACTATTTTCCTCATTTTATCAAAGTTTCCCTTTTTAAAATTTAGTGTTAGAGCTGCAGATTTACTTATTGTCCCCCTTCCAGTTATTAGTTTAAATTTGATCATGTTATGATCACTGTTGCCAAGTGATCCCACCACCGTTACTTCTCTCACCAAATCTTGCATTCCACTAAGAATTAAATCTAAAATAGCTCCCTCTCTTGTTGGTTCCTGAACCAATTGCTACTTCCTCTTCTGCAGAAGGGAGATTGGCTATGCTCTCTAGATCTCCAGGATGCATACACAACATCTCAATTATTCCATCTCATCACAAATTCCTGCGATTCCTAGTCGGCCCTCGTCACTTCCAGTACTGTGTACTGCCATTCGGCCTGGCGTCTGCTCCATGGGTATTCACCAAGTGCCTCGTAGTAGTCGCAGCCTTCCTCAGGAGTCAGGGTGTCCATGTCTACCCTCATCGCGACGATTGGTTGATAAGGGTCCCGACTCAGCAAGCCACATTGGCATCCTTGCGTCTTACTCTCCATACCCTGATGTCCTTAGGGTTTCTAATCAATTATCCCAAATCCAAGATAGTTTCTTCCCAAACCCTATCTTTTATAGGAGCCGACCTAGACACTATACAGGCGAAAGCCTTCCTCCCTCAGGATCGAGCTTTCACCCTGGCCTCTCTGGTGCATCTTTTACAGACTCGAGTATCCTCAACTGCTCGTCACTTCCTCATACTGTTGAGACACATGGCATCCATGGTGCATGTCATTCCAATGACCCGCTTAGCCATGAGAGTCATGCAGTGGACCCTAAAATCCCAGGGAGTTCAAGCTTGTCAGCCAATGTCCAGCATTGTTCACATTAGCACACAGCTCCTACTATCGCTGGCCTGGTGGATACAACACTCCAGTCTGATTCAGGGCCTTCCATTTCAGGCTATAGAATCTCAAATTACCTTGACAACAGATGCCTCCAACCTAGGGTGGGGTGTTCACGTAGGTGACCTGCAGACTCAGGGATCCTGGTCTCCAGATGAAGCCAAACACCAGATAAATTTCCTGGAGCTTCAGGCAATCAGATATGCCCTCAGAGTACTACAGGATTGCCTTTCCAACAATGCCATCCTGATTCAAACTGACAACTAGGTGGCAATGTGGTACATCAACAAGCAGGGTGGAACAGGCTCCTTCCTCCTGTGCCAGGAAGCACACAGATGGGTCCTTGCCCACTCAATGTACCTCACAGCCACCTATTTGCCAGGCATGGACAATGTACTGGCGGACAGGTTGAGCTGCACGTTCTTCTGCATGAGTGGTCTCTCAACCCCACAGTAGAGGGCTCAATATTCCAACGTTGGGGTTACCCTACATAGACCTCCTTGTATCAGTCCACAACTGCAAAGTAGAAAACTTCTGCTCCCTCACTCGCAGCCACCACTCGCACCCGAGAGACGCTTTCCCCCTATCGTGGGCCAACAGTCTCCTCTATGCATACCCTCCTCTTCCAGTCATATCGAAGATTCTCGTGAAGTTAGGAAGGACAAAGGCGTAATGATTCTGATAGCCCATCACTGGCCACGCCAGGTGTGGTTCCCAATCCTCCAGGATTTATCAGTACACCGCCACATTCCTCTGGGGAAGGATCCGTTTCTGATAACTCAGAACAATGGATGCCTGCACCACCCTAACCTCCAGGCCCTATCTTTGACTGCTTGGATGTTGAAAGGTTAATACTCCAACCTCTTAACCTTTCCGAGTCGGTATCCCGAGTCCTAGTAGCTTCACAAAAGCCTTCCACGAGAAAGTCTTACCGCTCCAAATGGAAAAGGTTTACAGTATGGTGCACCTCTATGTCCTTAGACCCCTTCACTTGTTCCACAGTGAAGTTTCTGGACTATCTCTGGCAGCTGTCGGAGGCAGGCCTGAAGACTTCCTCCATCAGGGTGCATATCAGCGCGGTAGCCGCATTTCATAAAGGCATAGGGGATGTTCCTATTTCGAAACAACACTTAGTAACGCGCTTTATGAGAGGCTTGCCCCACTTAAAACCTCCACTGCGCCCTCCGGCCGCTTCTTGGAACCTTAACGTAGTTTTCGGACAGCTCATGAAACCTCCATTTGAGCCTCTCCACACCTGTGATCTCCGTTATCTCATGTGGAAAGTAATTTTCTTTCTCGTTATCACGTCTGCTCTTAGAGTTAGTGTGTTGCAGGCTCTAGTTACCTACCCGCCTTACACTAATATTCTGCATGATAGGGTAGTGCTCCGCACTCACCCTAAGTTTTTACCGAAGGTAGTGTCGGAATTTCATATTAACCAATCTATTATCCTACCTACCTTTTTTCCCAGGCCCCATTCAAACCCAGGAGAACAGGCTCTGCATTCTTTGGACTGCAAATGTGCTCTAGCCTTCTATTTAGACCGCACGTCGGCCCTCAGGAAATCCATTCAGTTGTTTGTGTCTCGATTCCATCAAATTGGGAAATCCTGTGGGAAAGCAGACCCTCTCTTCCTGGTTAGCGGACTGTATTTCTTTTTGCTACCAGCAAGCAGGCATTCCGCTACAAGACCATGTAAAAGCACACTCTGTCAGGACCATGGCGACATCAGTAGCCCACCTACGTTCGGTGCCGCTTGCTGATATTTGTAAGGCTGCTACCTGGAGTTCTCTCCATACATTCGCAGCACATTATTGCTTAGATAAGGTTGGCAGGCAAGATTCCATCTTTGGCCAGTTTGTTCTACGCAACTTGTTTTCAGTTTAAGTACCCAACATCCTTCCACCGACCCATTCAGGGTTCAGGATGCCCTCCTAACCAAATTTCCACCCCTGTTGTTGTGCCTATTGCATGTCTTTGGGTGCATTTGGTACATTGCTCGGGCATCCTCAGCTTGATACTCACTCATATGTGAGGACTACCATCCTGCTTGTCCTGTGAGAAAGCAGAGTTGCTTACCTGTAACAGGTGTTCTCACAGGACAGCAGGATGTTAGTCCTCACAAAACCCACCCGCCACCCCGCGGAGTTGGGTTTGTTTACGTTTTCTTATTTTATTTTTCGCATGTACTTTTTGCTATAAGACGAGACTGAAGGGGGACCCCTGCTGGATGCAGGGTCAGTGTATTGCTGGGTATGCCCAGTAGGTGTCAGTCAAAGTTCTAGAAACTTTCATAAAAGTTTTCTGTGATTGGGCTCCATCCTGATGATGTCACCCATATGTGAGGACTAACATCCTGCTGTCCTGTGAGAATACCTGTTACAGGTAAGCAACTCTGCTTTCAGGTGAGGGTACAACCTAGATTTCCTGCAGGAATGATTTGGACCCTACCAGTTTTTCAAAATGTAGAGGTCAAATCATTTGTAGTAACTAAATGAGACTTGATGGTATTTTGTACTGGGGAGTCACTGACAAATACCTAAAATGCCAACATTTTAGAAACAAAACCAAACAATGTATTCATCTTATAGGCCTCTATGTGGTCCAAATGTTCCCCATAACCTGCGATTAGTGTTGCGTGTCCCGGCTGTGTTGGCGCCGCGGTCGGGCCTGCTCACCTTGCACTGCCCTCCACCAGTTCCGGCCTTGCTGTAGCTGCCAGTTCCCGACGTCCCTGACGCTCTCCCCAGGCGTCCTCGGCCTCTTCCACGTCACAGGCTTCTCAGTGGAGCTCCCATAGGGGCTCCGCGTCTTCCATCTCCTCAGCCCCGCCCCTAGGCATGCGCACGGCTGACATCTGTACTTTTAAAGGGCCAAGCACGGGAAACCCAGCTCGGATGCATCCCGATGACATCACACGGCCCCAGTATATAAAGCGAGGCTCTGTCCCCAGAACCTCGCCTTGGCAATTGGGTCGACACCTCGGTGTGTCTAGTTTGCCTGTTCCTTGCTCCTGTGCCTGATCCTGTGTTCCAGTGTCTCCTTGTTCCAGCGTCTCTGTGTCCCAGTGTTCCCAAGGTCCTCCGTGTCTTCAGCGTCTCCTGCTCCACGTTCCCTGGTAGTACCCTTCAGACTGATTCTTGGTACTGACCTCTGCTTGCCTGACTGCAACTGACCGCTGCCTGGACCTGACCTTTGCCTGCCTACTGACCACTGCCTGGACCTGACCTTTGCCTGCCTACTGACCATGTTGACCACTGCCTGGAACTGATCTCTGCCTGCCAGACCATGTTGACTGCTGCCTGGAACTGACCCTCGTTTGCCTTGACTAAGCTTGGACTGACCTTGGATTTGACCCTTGCTTTGGATGACCACTTCTGGATGGATACCCTGACTTTGACCCTTGCGCTTCACTCAGACATGCTCTTCTTGCCTTCTGTGACCTCCAGACTTACCTACTTGGACTCTGACTGTGGCCTCCATCTGACCAGACCCACAGGCGCTGCCTGTTCTGCCCAGAGAGCCTTCCTGAATTGTTATCTCCCTGAGGTCTCCGGAGTCTCCAGTTCAGGTCTGGTCCATCCTCTCTGCATCAGCCGTGCACCCTTACTTGTGGTGGGCACACCTCTCCGCAAGACCCTCTGAGGCCCACCTAAGTCCAGACGGTCCAGGTACCCAAGGGCTCAACCTGCAGGAACCCCGGACTGTTATTGGTGAAGCTCCAGCTTGCCTCTGTCTCCTCGTGTGCTCCACCTCCTGGTGACAGGCGCTCTCTGGGTCCTACCAGAGGGCCGTAGCAATCCTGCACCAGGCCAAGGGTCCACCTCCAGTACAACAATTAGGGCAGCAGTATTTGCTGGTCATGACAAAATTACACATTTGTTGCAAATACTAGGACAAGCCTTGCCAAGGTAAGGAAGAGGAACTGATAGGAATGTTTGTTGGTAGTGCAGTGATGGCGAACCTATGACGTGCGTGTCAAAGGTGACACGCCACGGTGTTTTTGGGTGACATGCCAGCATCCACCAACACCCGACAAAATTATAGGAGCCCTGTAAGCCGTTGCGATGAACGCTAGGCCCCGCAGCAGCTGTGGTAGAGCGGGAGCCTCCCTCGACGCTCTCTGCTCATTTCTCTTGCTTTTCCTTCAGCTTCACAGGATTCTGCTACTCTTCAGTCTGCCCCCACTAATGGCTGCGATCGCATCTGCATTTTGGTTATTTTTCTTTTCACCATGGCATCACTGATAGCTGTGGGACTGCTCTATCCTTCCCCTCACCGCTGCAGTGGTGGGATACGCTCCCGAGGCCTTCCCTCACACCAGCCCCGAATCTCTTTCTGCTGCAGGAGGCACCAGCAGACCTCCCATGGTTATCTCACCACAGCTGAAGGCTCCTCGCTGATTTCTGCGGAGGGCCTCCCATCCCCCCCCCCCCCATTATGTTGGGGCAGTGGCACACATCCTGCCCAGTTCCTCCTACACCAGCTGGTAGCCCTGCCTTCATCCCTCCTGACTACCAATGTAAGTACATTTTTTTAAAATATATATTTAGAGGCTGCATAAGAGGAGAGAGGGTGGGAGTGTGCAGGGGAGCTTTTAAGCCTGTGTGTGTATTTGTCAGTGGGTGCAAGGAAGCGTGTGTGTGTGTGTGTATATGTGTATGTCAGTAGGTGTGGGGAGAGCGTGTGAGTTAGCGGGTCCTTAGGAGCATGTGTGTGTATGTTAGCGAGTGCAAGGGAGTGTGAGTTTGTGCATGTCTGCATAATTGCTGTTTTCATCCTGTTTGATTAATGTGCTGTATGAAACTATTTTAAATAAATAATGAATCTGGTTTTTTTTTGTTATGTTTGTTTCACTCGTTTTTCATTTTTGTAATTATTTGACATTTTTTTAATATAGTACATAGCACCAGACATGATGGGACTGTATCTTTTTTTTTTTTTTTTTTTTTAAATAAATAAATGAATAAGTAAAGAATGGTCTGTTTTGTTCAGAGCTGGGGGTTCATACCAGCAGCCTGGTTAGGCATGTTCCGAATTTTTGGCATGCCGAGCCTAAAAGGTTCACCATCACTGCAATAGTGAAACAGCTTTAAGCCCCAAGGTTTTAGCTGAACTAGAAACCAAGGAAATGGCTTGGGGATCACAATATGCCTCTTCCTCTGTAGCCTATTCTTCTTGTCTTGTTACTAGCCCCACATGGGATGTTTTGGACGTGATATGTTATTGGTGGCTTGGGGTGTGTGGAGGGGGATATGATAAAGTGGAGCAACAGTTGGGTTCCAGTACCTTCACTCTAGCTGTATCTCATTAAGGTGGTAAACTTGATTACATTTACCTTACAGTCCTTTGGAATGCCAAGTGAAAAGTGAAATATGACTGACATATCTGTTCATTTTAATTAGAAATACTTGGAAACATTCTCTTACATTTTCTGGTGCTAAGGAATATATCTGGTGTATACTGAAATTATGACCTCCCTGTCCTTGTGTCTGATAAAGTGTAGGGCAGGTTGGTGAATCAGTGGAAAGGCATGGTTAGGAATTGAATGAAGTTCATTAGTGCTCCCTCAATCACATGTAAATGCAATATTTTCAACAGCATGTTCGATATTAGGAATTCCCCTGATGAAAGCAAAGCAGACACTCAACTCATGCTAACAAGCAAATGACAGCTCACTCACAATTCAATTTGTATGACAGCTCTCAATGGGACCGATGTATAAAGGTGCGCTGAAGCCGCCGCAGGTTTGTACGCATGAGTTTCCTCCACTTCCACCCCGTTGCACCCTCAAACACTCGCACACCCCTCTCCCCCTGCCCCATCTGCCCTCCCTGACTACACTCACCTGAGACAGATGCCACACTCCTCCTGTCCATCCTTCCCCCATTCTTCCACCTGTCATGCGCAACCTTGCCCTCAGACAACTCCCACGCCACTCTTTCTTGCCTGGAGGACAAAAGGACAGACAGCAAGACAATCAAACAATGCTCTGCCAAACTGCAATCACAGACAACAGACAATGGGAAAGGGAAAGAACAATGAATAAACAATTAGCTCAAAAATCACCCAAAAATAACTCCTAAACCTGCCGCTATCTCCTACTCCCAAAGTAGACCCAGGTCAGGCTAAGGTAAGGATGTGCTTTTTTGTAGGAAAGGGGCGTGTCCTGTGATTCTTAACATGTTTATACAGCATTCACAACTCTTACAAAACCCGCCATTATCGCTCCCATGCAGTGTGAATTATCACCCATGAAAATATTTGCCGTGCTTTGTGCTGCACGGTTATTTGAAATATTAGAAATACATTCCAGGGCCGTGCTTTCGCTTGCTCGCTTTTATGTGCATATATTATCAGCGTGGCTTTTCTGTACGGTTGTGTCTGCTTATTATATAGGGCGCTACTGCGCTTTGATACGTGCGTTTCTTCATGCCTGTGCGGATTTCTGCGTGCAAATAATTTGCATTATTTTTTTTTTTTCAACCCCCGGAGGCGCCAGCTTTGGCCGCGTGCGGTGATCAAAATGTGCGCTCAATTCTACCGCCTGTTTTGCGGCGGATCTTATTACATCGGCCCTAATACATGCTATACTTTGGGGATTATACGCCCATCCCACTGTTCAATATGCAGTAGGAAAAACCTCGGTATTTGGAGGGGTAAGCAGGTTTTGGTGGAATCTGCCCATGCTTTCCATTATTGTTGCTCAAACATTGTCAATTAGTCTGGCTGCTCACAGCTGGGGTTTTTTTTTACCTTTGCATTGTATGAGTTCAGAATAACCATTATGAAACAACTAGATATATAAACACTAGTTGTTGGAATGGGCTACACCAGTAGAGTGCTGGTAGGGGCTCTCTTGTTAAATATAATACAGTACATTTTCAATCATGTGTCTAACTTCAAAATTAAATGCGTACTTTACAGCCATCCCAAACCCAACCAATTTTTCAAAATTTTCAAACACAAGGGGGTTCATATTCAGCTCCTATCTGGCTGCCTACATTATCTGGATAACTCGTCTGAGATGTTTGTTTATTTTTATTTATTTACAACATTTACATGCCACTTATGCCGCAGCGCTAGGCGTCATACACTGTCACTTGCACAGTAATAATACATGCAAAGCAGCAAACAAAGCAGAATAACATCCAACCTAAGAACAAAAAAACCAACCACTGCAGCACAAATGGGGCAGATTTTCAAAGGGTTACGCGTGTAAGATACGCGCGTAACCCCTGAAAAGCTGCCCCTTCCACCCCCTGTGCGCACCGAGCCTATCTTACATAGGCTTGGCGGCGTGCGCGTAAGTCCCGGAACTTTCCTGGGGGGGTGGCGTGTCGGGGGCGTGTCGCGGCCAGCATGTCATCGGGGGGTGTTCCGGGGGCGGGGGCGTGGTTCTGGCCCAGGGGTGTTCCGGGGGTATGGACGCGGCCTCTGGACCAGCCCCCGGACCGGAACATGGCGTGCCAGCAGCGCAAGTTTCATGGTAAAATGACGGTATAGAAAACCTTTCAATTTCACTATACCACTATGTACCTTTCTCCTTTCTCTGATTTATCTGAAAAATGTTTTGTCACCTCGCTTTATCTCCTTGGCAATCCTTTCTTCTGCCTGACTTTTTGCTTTCATGATTACTTTTTTCTTCTTCCTCAGTTTCACCAGATATTCCTCCCTGTGTTCCACTTTTTGGGATACTTTATATTTCTTAAAAGCTGCTTTTTTTGCTTTTATTACATCAGCCACCTCCTTTGTGAACCAGATTGGATTCTTATTTCTCTCACTTTTGTTTACTTTTCTAACATACAAATTTGTTGCTTTTGTAATTGCTCCTTTTAGTTTGGCCCACTGTTGTTTGACCTCTCCCATTTTCTCCCAGTTTTCAAGTTCTGCCTCCAGATATTTCCCCATTTCGACAAAGTCTGTTTTATTGAAGTTCAAAACTCGAGTCTTTGTGACACTTCTCCAGATCCTATTTGTAATCTCAAACCATACTGTTTGATGATCACTGGTGCTGAGGTGGGCACCCACCTGGACATTAGAGACATTAGTGAGCACTAGGACAAGTAAAACTCCCTCCCTCGTGGGTTCCATTACCATTTGTTTGAACAGATTATAACACCCTTGCAGGTGTTATAATATGCTATGCTGATGGGAGGAGCAAGCAGATGGGAGTAGCAATCTGTTAGGATCTACTCCTCCAGAGGGGAGGAATTACCAATCTGTTATGGATCTGCTAGGGAGTTAGCAATCTGTTATGATATAGACTGCTGAGTTGGCAATCTGTACCAGCGGCGTGCTAGAAAGGGTGCTAGCTGGACAGGAATATAAATAGGTGAATCCTTGGGCTGATGGCAGATGACAGCGCCCCAAGGAGGATATCCTGAGAGGGACCACTGGCTAGGCTTGAGTTTGGAGACAGACACAGATAGTTCTTTTATTAGACAGGATAGTAGAACCAGAGGTGACAGTAGTGAGCTGATATGCCCGGCGGGGCTGAAGTCTCTCAGATACTGGAACTGCAATCCCAGGGTTGCTGAACTGTAAAGAGACTGTAGATAGTGAATAGACAGGGTATGCAGTATACATAGCCAGTACTTAGATGATAAAGCACATAAGGACTTGAGAAAGCTCAGTAGCTGGAAAGGGTTAGGCCCTCAAGAAGCAAGTACCTGGTTCCAGGGAAAGCTCTGAGAGAGCGATGGTAACTCACAATTGTCTATATCTGTAATAGCTTCCAGGTAGTAGAGAATCTTCAGAGTGTTCAGGAATATGGGCCCTCGAGGAGCGAGTACCGGTTCCTATATGCTATCTGAAATAGTAACTCACAAATGTCTGCATCTGCGATAGCTTCTAGACAGTAGAGAATCTTCAGAGTGTTTAGGAACATGGGCCCTCGAGGAGCGAGTACCGGTTCCTATCTGTAATCTGAAATAGTAACTCACAAATGTCTATATCTGTGATCGCTTCTAGGCAATAGAGAATGTTCAGAGGGTTTAGGAAAATGGGCCCTTGAGGAGCGAGTACCAGTTCCTATCTGCAATCTGAAAATAGACAAAAGAGAGCGAGGCCGCCGAGGAGCAGGTACCTCTGGTAAGTCCGAGGATGCAGAGTTGCATAGAGAAGCGGGTCCAGATGAATCCCTGCAATGAATCCTTGCTAACTCAATCTGTTAGCAAAAGTGAAGACCTTTTATGTTGGAAGCAGATGACCTCAATACAGGGGGACGCCCCTGAGGTTCGCGCCCTTGCTGGTACATACTTCAGAGCGCACGTGCCCTACATCATCAGGAACATGGCGGATCCGCAGCATCGAGCCGGCCCGGGGACACTGGGAGAAGCGGCATGGAGACGCCACGGCAGCAAGCCATCTATCAGGCCCGGAGGGAGTCGCCACATAGGTAGAGAGGGTGGAGTGAGGGCGAAGAGCAGCCATGAATGCAACAGTACCCCCCTTCAAAGGGCGATCTCCTCTTCGGGAACCAGGTTTAGGTTACAAAGGATGTGCGAGGTGGAACTGATGAAGCATCACTTTATCCAAGATATAGGTCTGAGGCTCCCAAGTGATCAATTGGGGCTGAAGCCTTCCCAATCAGAAGGTATTCAAAATTCTTGCCTCTGTAATGAACATCCAGAATCTCTTTGATCTTAATTTCTATATCGTATTTTGTATAGATGATATCAGCAGCAATGGATGGAGCTGCTGTGGACATCACTGAGGGATTCAGTGGAAGTGGTGGTGTAGAAGAATGTCCAAAATCCACTTCTAAAGATGCCTCTCCAGTAGATGTAGCTGGATGAGAGTTGATAGTATATCGCAGCAATGGTCAACTATTATAGATGCCACTGAAACTTCAATGGAAGTGGCGGTGATAGGGTAGGTCCAATCCACGTCTAAAAGTATCTCTTCAGTAATAATGGAATGAGCTGTTGCATACAGCAACAATAGCTCAGCTACCTTGACATCAGTGTGCCATCAGCAAAAGTGGCAATGTTGGTGAACGTCCAACCCCACTACTAAGGGTAATTTCTTCAGTCATGTAACTGGATGAAGCGTTGAATTCCGCATCAATAGCTCCAGAGCTATGACATCACTGAACCTTCAGCAAAAGTGGTGATGTTGGGGTACGTCCAACCCACTTCACAAAGAATTTCTTCAATGCTGGATGAGTAGTGAAATTCAGCAGCAATATCTTAGCTGCTATGGATGCCAATGAAACTTCAACAGAAGTGGCAAGCTGATGTACATCCAAAACTCACTTCTAGATAACTCTTCCGTAGAATGCTGGAAAAGAGATGGTGGCAACACCAGCAAAACAAACAGGCTGGTGGCTAGAGATCTCTTCTTCAGAATCAACAGTACCGTAGACCTTTGGGCACGACTTACGAGGCTTCTTCAGAATCAACAGTGTCGTAATCCTTCAGGCATGATTTCTGAGTAAACCAATCGTAAAGGCTGGTAGCTAGAAATATCTTCTTTGGAACCAATGGCAGCACCAGCAATCAAACAGGCTGGTAGCTAGAGATATCTTTGACTTCGGAATCAACAGTGCCGTAGGCCTTCGGGCACAACTTCCTAGTCTTCTTCAGAATCAACAGTGCCATAATCCTTCAGGCACGACTTCCGAGTAAACCCGTCACAAGATATCTCACAATAATAGTCCGTGAAGACAATAAGATGTAGAGCGCCATATAGCCATGGCAAGCATAGCAACCGCTATGAAAATCAGCAGCCATTAATGGCACTGCTGTGGACATCATAAGATCTTCAATAGAAGTGGCGATGTAAAGGAACGTCCAAGGCCCACTTCAAATTGTAATACAATAATGGATCTTCTAATTTGACAAAGGGACTCCCCAGGTTTTCCACAAAACATCTGAGATTAGTGTTGCCTCCTGCCCCTGAGTCCTCCAGAGCAGGGGTCCGAACCGTCGCTGGTTCAAAGGTGACAGAGACTAAACGAGAAAGTGGAGGAGGAAACGCCGTATGGCCCAAGAACAGTCTTCCCGCGGGACTTAGGCCCGTCCGTTTCCTGGACGTAGGGAGCATGTAGAGACATTATGGCTGGGCTGACCACAGTACATACACAGGCTGCGTTTCTTCCGGAATCTTCTCTCTTTAAAGGTCAAATGACCATGACCGCTTTTCATCGGTTCCTCTTTATCAATAGCAGGAATTGCTGGACCCATCCAAGGTGCAGGGGTACTGGCCTGTTTCAACCCAGGTAACACCTTAGGCCGGAGTTCCTTCACATTGTCTCAGAGCCGACAATCAATCTGAGTAGCTAAGGCTAACAATTCTTCCAGCGAGTCAGGTGTCTGACGAGCGGCCAGCTCGTCTTTCACGAGGGTGTCCAGGCCTCTGCAGAAAAGAGTCTTGAGACATCTGGGGTCCCAGCGAAGATCCGCTGCAAGAGTCTTAAATTCTATGGCAAATTCAGCCAGGGATCTGTTGCCTTGCTTCAAGTCCACTAAAGCAAACCCGGCAACAGATATACGAGCAGGGTCATCAAAAACGGATTTAAACAAGTCCATAAATCCTTCTATATCCTGCAAAATAGGGTCCTTGCGTTCCCACAAGGTAGATGTCCATGACAAGGCTCTCCCATCCAAGTATGACAGGATGTAGCTGGTCTTAGAAAGGCCCGTGGGAAACAATGAGGGTTGTAAGGTGAAATGTAAGCTGCACTGGTTCAAAAAGCCCCGAGTCTTCTGGAGTTCTACGGAGAATCGAATAGGCACCACCAGTGGAACAGCTGTCTTTAAAGTTACCTCCTGTAACTGACCTTCTTGTGTAGAAGATGTGCCTTGTATCTTCTATGTATGAAGCTGATGAAATGCTGCAGTAAGTTTCTCCAAGGTTTCTTGCAGTTCTGAGATGCATTGAGCCATGCCCGGTATAGCCTGCAAAGCAGAGGTGTGCCAGGTCCATGGGTTACTGACATCCAATACCTTAAGCTGGACTCCCAGGAGTACTGCTTCTCCAATTTTAAAGCCAGATTCACTGGAGTTATCAATCTGTTATGATATAGAATGCTGAGTTGGCAATCTGTACCAGCGGAATGCTAGTGAGGTGCTCAGCTGGACAGGAATGTAAATAGGTGAATCCTTGGGCCGATAGCAGCGCCCCCAGGAGGATATCCTGAGAGGGACCACTGGCTAGGCTTGAGTATGGAGACAGACACAGATAGTTATTTTATTAGACACAACCAGAGGTGGCAGTAGTGAGCTGATATGCCTGGCGGGGCTGAAGTCCCTCAGATACTGGAACTGCAATCCCAGGGTTGCTGAGCTGTAAAGAGACTGTAGACAGTGAATAGACAGGGTATGCAGTATACATAGCCAGAACTTAGATGATAACTCACATAAGGTCTTGAGAAAGCTCAGTAGCTGGAAAGGGTTAGGCCCTCGAGGAGCGAGTACCTGGTTCCAGGGAAAGCTCTGAGAGAGCGATGTCTATTCACAATTGTCTATATCTGTAATAGCTTCCAGGTAGTAGAGAATCTTCAGAGTGTTCAGGAAAATGGGCCCTCAAGGAGCGAGTACCGGTTTCTATATGCCAACTTACAAATGTCTGTACCTGCGATAGCTTCTAGACAGTAGGGAATCTTCTCAGAATGTTTTGGAACATGGGCCCTCAAGGAGCGAGTACCGGTTCCTATCTGTAATCTGAAATAGTAACTCACAAATATCTTTGCTTGAAGCCAAGTCTTGTCTTGGTCCTGAATCCTTGCATGAAGCCAAGTCCTGTCTTAGTCCTGTGTCTTGAACTTTGCAGACCCTCGGATTTGTTGTGCCTGCTCCGTCCATGCTAAAGACTCTGCCAGAACCTGTACTGTACCAGCGTGGTCCGCGACCAGCCACTGGAGGCTGTGTAGGGCGCGCCTTGGTGCTGGCCTCTACAGTTTCTACAATATGCCTTTCTCAGTTTCTCCACTATCTCATCTAGAGTCTACGTCGGTCCCAGCATGATCCGTGACCAGCCCCGTGGGTGGGCTGTGTAGTGCTCGCTGCATCGCAGTCTCAACCCAGCTCTTCAACCTCGCTCCTGACTCCTTGTCTTCAGAACCTCGCTCCTGACTCCGTGTCTTCGTCCAAGTACCTACGTCTTCGCCTGAGTCTTCGTCCAAGTACCTAGTCTTCATCAGAATCTTCATGTTCCGGTCTTTATTTGCCCTGACCTCCGTCCGGCCTGTCGCTTCTTGCAGTTACCCAGCGGCAGGTCTGAAAGGGCTTGGAACAGTTGGATGACTGTTCAAAGACCACCATTGTGTTGTTGGTCTTCCCGAAGCGTGCAGGTCCGGTGGAGGGTCAGTTCCTTCAGTCATACTTGTCTTTGCTCCAGCCCTGTCCCTGCTCCAGATTCCATCGCTTGTCTTCAGCCTTGCTCCTGTCCAGCCCATGCTCGGGCAAGCTTCGCCTGCCTTGGCACCTCTTTGGAGTTCCTCTGGGGTCGAGCCGTGGCCCAAGGACACACAATCCCCTGGAAAGTGGAACCGCTCTCCTAGTGCTTCCGTAACAGCCCAGCATCCTGTTTCCAACAGTGGCTAATCCAGGCCACAAGTACCTGGCAAGTACCCAAAAACTAAGTCTAACCCATGCTACTGATGCTCATCTTGATTAATAGCAGATAATGGACTTCTCCTCCAAGAACTTATCCAAACCTTTTTTAAACCCAGCTACAGTAACTGCACTAACCACATCCCTGGCAACAAATTTCAGAGTTTAATTGTACGTTGAATGAAAAATAATTTTCTCCAATTAGTTTTAAATGTGCTACATGCTAACTTCATGGAGTGTCCCCTAGTCCTTCTATTACCCAAAAGAATAAATAACCAATTCACATTTACCCGTTCTAGATCTCTCATGATTTGAAAGACCTCTACCATATCCCCCCTCAGTTGTCTCTTTTCCAAGCTGAAAAGTCCTAACCTCTTCAGTCTTTCCTCATAGGGGAGCTGTTCCATCCCCTTTATCATTTTGGTCGCCCTTCTTTGTACCTTCACCATTGCAACTATATATTTCTTGAGATGCGGCGACCAGAGTTGTACACAGTATTCAAGGTGTGGTCTCACCATGGAGCGATACAGAGGCATTATGACATTTTCTGTTTTATTAACCATTCCTTTCCTAATAATTCCCAACATTCTGTTTGCTTTTTTGACCGCTGCAGCACACTGAACCGACGATTTCAAAGTATTATCCACTATGACACCTAGATCTCTTTCCTGGGTGGTAGCTCCTAACATGGAACCTAATATCGTGTAACTACAGCAAGGGTTATTTTTCCCTATATGCATCACCTTGCACTTATCCACATTAAATTTCATCTGCCATTTGGATGCCCAATTTTCCAGTCTCACAAGGCCCTCCTACAATTTATCACAATCTGCTTGTGATTTAACTACTCTGAATAGTTTTGTATCATCTGCAAATTTGATTACCTCACTTGTCGTATTCCTTTCCAGATCATTTATAAATGTATTGAAAAGCACGGGTCCCAGTAAAGATCCTTGAGGCAATCCCTAGCTATCTGTCCATTGCTCTAACCTCTTGCCACTCCTCCTAATCTTGCCATGGCTAGCAATAGTATGTTGAACTTATCATCCAGTTTTTATAACTGATGTTTTGTCACTTGTATGGCTTTGAGAATTCAGTCAAACCAAGCTGGCTTAGAATGATATATTAATTCTTAGTGCATCCAGCAGGTCCTGGCATCATGCCGACCTAACCTTTACCCCACAGTCCAACTCCCATGATTTATTTTTTATACTCTCGATCTGAATTTTAGTTTTGAGATTCTGCATGTAGCATCAGGCTCAGGAAGATTCCCTAGAGAACTATTACATTTAAATCTAATAGACAAACCATATGCAAGAGGGAAAATGCCTAATCTAAAGCCTATTACAAGAAAACATGCAAAAAAATTGCATACTTGTACATTTTCACTAAAATAGGAAAAGGGGACGGAGGACCAAGTAAATTAGCCAGTGGGTAACATGAGCAGTTTTTCATAAGCGGTGCCATGCTGGGTCAGACCAATAGTGCACCAGGCCCAGCATCCTATGTCCAACTGTAGCCGGTCCATGTCCTCCTCCTCCTCCCCTCTCGGCTCCTGAATGACGCACTCCAAACCATGTGGTTCAAAGCACAACACTCGAGCCTCGGCAGGTAAGGTGGAGGAAGTGCCTGAGACACTGCAAAGCTGCCGCCTCCTGTTTCGGATAAGGAGAAGGTGAGTGAAGGTTGCTGGCTGGGGGGAGGGTGGCAGAAGGGAAAGATTGCACTTTCCCACTGTCACCAATGTTTCTTTTCCGTGGCAGGAGCAGGGCAATGTGCTGTCCCATTGCTGCCAATCGCTCTCTTCTGAAACAGTCTCCAGTCTTGCGTTGCAATTTGGCAAGGCCTAGCCAATTCCATGAAAAGAGCAAACTTTGCAACCTTTACGGCGGCCACAGAATTGCAGGAGATGGGGGCTACTGGATTTGACCACATTATCTGGTAGCAAATTCCACAGTTTAATTGTGCATTGACTAAAGAAAAACGTTCTTAAATTTGTTTTAAATCTGCTACCAGTTAGTTTCATGGCGTGACCCCCTAGCCTTAATACTCTTTGAAAGAGTAAATAACTGTTCCTTATTAACTTGCTCCACACCACACTAGGGTTGTGCATTTGTTAGAAATGAAAGAGAACATTTAAATCAATGGGATAAGTGGCTGGGGATTTGGGGGATGGAGAGAGGGTTTTTTTGGGTTTTTTTACTGTATTCCAAAATGGTGACATTTTGTATTAAGAACATACGAACATGTCATACTGGGTCAGACCAAGAGTCCATCAAGCCCAGCATCCTGTTTCCAACAGTGGCTAATCCAGGCTACAAGTACCTGGCAAGTACCCAAAAATTAAGAGTATCCCATGCTACTGATGCTAATAATAGCAGTGGCTATTTTCTAAGTCAACTTGATTAATAGCAGGTAATGGACATCTCCTCCAAGAACTTATCCAAACCTTTTTTAAACCCAGCTATACTAACTGCACTAACCACGTCCTCTGGCAACAAATTCCAGAGTTTAATTGTGCGTTGAGTAAATAAAAACTTTCTCCGATTAGTTTTAAATGTGCCCCATGCTAACTTCATGGAGTGCCCTCTAGTCTTTCTATTATCTGAAAGAGTAAATAACCGATTCACATTTACCCGTTCTAGACCTCTCATGATTTTAAACACCTCTATCATATCCCCCCTCAGCCGTCTCTTCTCCAAGCTGAAAAGTCCTAACCTCTTTAGTCTTTCCTCATAGGGGAGCTGTTCTATCCCCTTTATCATTTTGGTTGCCCTTCTCTGTACCTTCTCCATCGCAATTATATCTTTTTTGAGATGCGGTGACCAGAATTGTACACAGTATTCAAGGTGCGGTCTCACAATGGAGCGATACAGAGGCATTATGACATTTTCCGTTTTATTCACCATTCCCTTCCTAATAATTTCTAACATTCTGTTTGTTTTTTTGACTGCCGCAGCACACTGAACCGACGATTTCAATGTGTTATCCACTATGACACCTAGATCTCTTTCTTGGGTGGTAGCTCCTAATATGGAACCTAACATTGTGTATCTATAGCATGGGTTATTTTTCCCTATATGCATCACTTTGCATTTATCCACATTAAATTTCATCTGCCATTTTGATGCCCAATTTTCCAGTCTCACAAGTTCTTCCTGCAATTTATTACAATCTGCTTGTGATTTAACTACTCTGAATAATTTTGTATCATCTGCAAATATGATTATCTCACTCTTCGTATTTCTTTCCAGATCATTTATAAATATATTGAAAAGTAAGGGTCCCAATACAGATCCCTGAGGCACTCCACTGCCCACTCCCTTCCACTGAGAAAATTTTCCATTTAATCCTACTCTGTTTCCTGTCTTTTAGCCAGTTTGTAATCCACGAAAGGACATCGCCATCTATCCCATGACTTTTTACTTTTCCTAGAAGCCTCTCATGAGGATCTTTATCAAACGCCTTCTGAAAATCCAAGTACACTACATCTACCGGTTCACCTTTATCCACATGTTTATTAACTCCTTCAAAAAAGTGAAGCAGATTTGTGAGGCAAGACTTGCCCTGGGTAAAGCCATGCTGACTTTGTTCCATTAAATCATGTCTTTCTATATGTTCTGTGATTTTGATGTTTAGAACACTTTCCACTATTTTTCCTGACACTGAAGTCAGGCTAACCGGTTTGTAGTTTCCCGGATCGTCCCTGGAGCCCTTTTTAAATATTGGGGTTACATTAGCCACCCTCCAGTCTTCAGGTACAATGGATGATTTTAATGATAGGTTACAAATTTTTAGAACACCATTGCTCCTTCCCCCTTTTCCACTTACATTTGGGATAAATGTCCAAGGAGTGTTGTTTGGTGGGGGGAATTCTGGAAGAAAGACCAGAAGGGCTTTTTAAAAATTTGACAGTGGGGGAAGGGATGGCCCAGACCGTCAAAATACCATTTTTGATTTGGATTGTTTTTCATTTCATTTTCTTTATTTGATTTCATTTATTTCATTTTAAATAAACAAAACAAGCAAATGAAATGAAACATTTTTGAACGCACACCCCTAAACCATAGGTAATTTACAAATCTCTATTCTATCCCTTGCACGTGACTCTTCTCCAAGCTGAGGAGCCCTAAATCTGTTTGGCCTTCCTTTGTCAGGAAGCCACCGCCATCCTCTTTACCAGATACAGAGGCATTATAGGGAGGATAACTGTATAACTGCGTGGTCCGCTAAAGTGTGCACGCATATTTTATGTGCAGATTTTACCCTGAACTTTCAAACTAAACTTACGTGCGTACGTTTGCTTTGAAACTTCACAGGTATTTGGCTGGGCGTGTGCACAGATTCACTTGCACATGCTACTCCTCCTCTTCAGAGGGTATAACTTGGGGGGGTTAACTGAAGCACATGCTTTTTAAAATCAAAAAGGATGCACATAAGTTCCAGCTCTGCACTGGAACACCCAGTAATGGGGTTCCACAGGTACCTTTCTGCTCCTTGAGACCCAGGCTATTGTCTAACTGCCATTTACATGCGTAGGAGGTACATTTCAAAGGAGCTTCGCAGGTAAATGTAACTTACTAGTGTAGCAATTATCAAAACCCATTTACCAACTTAACGCGAGTAAAACCTATTGACAATTCAATAGCATAAACGAGCAATTTTCAAAAGCCCACTTACACAGGCAGAGGGCATTTATACATGTAAAACCCAGTTTTGAGCATGCAAATCCTTTTGAAAATGACCCTGTTAAAATATGCTTCTATGCAGGTAAATGGCTTTGGAAATTCATCTCTATATTTCCAGATTTCTATTCCTTTCTGAATAATTTTGAGTATTTGATTTCCTTTTTTTGACTGCTGCTTGCACACAGAGCAAGAATTTCAATGTATTATCTTCAATGGCTCCAAGAACCATTTGCTGATCCTAACATGAAACCCAGCACTGTGTCCATAGGAAGCCTAACTTTCAAGGTGGAGATCTCCTGCTGCATACTTTATAAAATACCACATCGTTCTGCTCTGAAAGTACGTGCATAACGGTGAATTTCAAAAGTCTGGCGCACACCAAAACTGATCTTGAGCACGTCACCTTCAGGCCGATGCAATACCGTGCGCTGGCTGCAGCGCATGACTCAACCCGTGATTGGACGCGCGTTTTGGATGTGCGTCCATAACCCCCAATGCAAAAAGAGCGCTCATCACATGCAAATGCATGTTGATGAGGCTACAATCTATTCCCTCCCATGCAAAAAAAAAAAAAAAATGTGCGCCTGACACGTACATTTTTACTAGCTAAATTTAACACCCGCATTGAGCAGGCAGAAAATACTGCTTTTTTTTTTTTACTTCCTCTGACTTAATATCGTGGTGATAGTAAGTTGGAGGAACTAAAAAATTAGAATGTCCAGGGAAAAAAAAAAGTGCCAGCAGACAGGTTAGGAAAAGGGACGCTCAATGAATGAGCGTCCCTTTTCCTAACTGGCTGACAACTACCTCTCCCAGGCACCCGCTGCTGAGGAGGCGCTAGGGGCACGTAGTTTCCCCTAGTGCCTCCTTTTTACTGTGGCACCCAATTTAAATATTAAATCAGGCACTCGGGAGAGGTAGATCGGCACGTGTTAAGGGAGTGGGCGCTTAATCATGAGCGCCTGTTTAATGCGCGCCAATACTGCATCGGCCTGCTTATCTTCCATTGCCTCAGGTACCCACTTAGATTGTAAGTACTTTGGGGAAGGGACATCATTCCTGAATACATATTATTACTGTACATCCAGTTGCACTATAAAAATAAGCCATAAGGGGGCCTGACCTGTGAGGAGGAGGGAGCCAACCTAGCCTGCCCGGCACAGTGGAGCGGTGAGGGATTAAGATCGCCTGCACCTGCGGGACTCCTGCCCCCTGACGTCATCGACCGGAGACCGCGAGCTGAAAAGCCCGCGGGACAGAGAGGAGATCGGGGCCTGACCTGTGAGGAGGAGGGAGCCGACCTAGCCTGCCCGGCACAGTGGAGCGGTGAGGGATTAAGATCGCCTGCACCTGCGGGACTCCTGCCCCCTGACATCATCGACCGGAGACCGCGAGCTGAAAAGCCCGCGGGATAGCGGCGCACCGTAGCCGCCGGCGCAGTGTCAAAGCCGCGCACGTCCAAGGGGCGTGCGCGACTTAGATCGACTTTGATCGGCTTGGAGAGGCTGGATTAGTCCTTTGATTATTAAGTGTTTATGGGGCGTAAAAGGAAGGCAAAATTCGTCACCTCGTCTCCGGCCTTACAAGGACAAGGACCGATGGATGCCCATGTACGTAGGATCTCGCCACAAAGGGACTGCATTAGAGACTCTTACGAGGCCTCGCTGAGTCCCGGCACAGGCCCAACACCTCTACAGCCCCCACCCAGAACATCAGGTGGAGAAACCAACTTACAAGAACAAGCAAGAGTAAGTGATTTGGAAAATGTTTCTCAATCGCCGAATGTTGCAGGTACCCCCCAGTCTGATTTAGACAGACAGGGTACGGGTGAGGATTCTCCAATTTTTAACATTGAAAGTGCAAGGTTAGATACCGTTGACACAAACAATGTGACTCTGGGGGATATTTGGAGGATGATGATTAAATTGGACTCTAACATGCAAAAGATGAATGTATCTCTAGGAGCAATTGTAAATCGTAACAAGATCTTAATACAAGAACAGGGGAAGAAGTTAAATGGAATTGAAACAACTATGTCTAATTTATCAATGGAAGTAGAGAATGTAAAGAAAATGGAAGATTTACATATGGCAGATAATGTTAGTTTGCATGCAAATATGGAAAATTTGGAAAATTTTATGAGAATAAAAAATCTACGTATTGTGAATTTCCCCATTACTAGATTATTGTCACCTATAGAAATGTTTTCAAAATATGTAAGAGAAATTCTACTATGTGAAGAGATCCCAGCTATTTCAAAAATCTATTATTTTCCATGCCAATTAGATGTTGCACCTGGGAGGGAGGTGGAGGATTCCCCAGTTGTATCTACTTTCTTGGAGGAATCAATAGACCTAATAACAAAGAGAACAACCTTGTTCATTTCCTTTGCCTTAGAGAGAGACAAGGAGATAATTATGGAAAAATTCTTTAAAAATAAAGATATATTGTTTTGTGGACAGAAAGTTTTTATTTTTCCTGACGTCTCCAAACCAACACAGGTTAGGAGAAGGAAGTTTTTAGCCCTAAAGAATGCAGCATTGGAATTGGGGGCTACTTTTTATTTAAAGTACCCCAGTAAATGCTACATTAACTATCAGGGCAAAAAATTTATTTTTTCACAACCGTTACATTTGGAGAATTTTTTGGCAGATAAAACTCAAGCAAAGTTAGAGAACAATTTAACAACAATGTTGAGCCAACAACAAATAATTAGTGCTCCTGCTCCTTAGATAATTGTTATTTGAAATACGTATTTTGAATCTTTAACAGGCCCCCAAGTTATAAGGCTTGAATATAGCAGAATATTTTTATGTTTGATGTATATGATTTTGTGACTTTTGCTGTTGTATTCAATTTACCTGATTTATGTATGTATATTGTAAGAATCGCTGTAAAGCTTTTTTTTTGAAAATTTAATAAAGAAAGAATTATAAAAAAAAAAAAAAAAGCCATAAAAAATACTTAGCTGAACGTAGTGTAGGTTCCATAAGACTGGAAGGATTGTCAGCTTTTGTGAAGAAGGCAAAACATACTTTTCTGGGGCCTGGATATCTCAGAGCATTGACATGGAAGTCAAGCATCTACTGGGCTACCAACTCGAGTTGGTAGTAGCTGAAAGTTATGGTTCTCAGGTAGCCAGTTAGCAGCCTATGTGAAATGACACTGTACTACAGTTAATAATAATTTATGTATAGTATATCCATGTTTCTTCCAGGCTGGTTTAGGGTCTGACATACTAACATAAATTTGTTGCTCTTCCATTGAAGAACAGACAGTACTACTACTAACCATAACCATAAACTGAATTTCCATAGTTGGGCTGTCTGTTCGCTTTAGGTCCCGCTTCACAAGAGTGCGAACAGAGAAGAGGCTGGTAACTACAGACCGGTTGGCCTCACTTCGGTGGTGGGAAAAGTAATGGAGTCACTGTTGAAAGAGAGAATAGTGAACTATCTACAGTTGGGAGAATTGATGGACCAGAGGCAGCATGGATTCACCAGGGGAAGATCCTGTCAGACAAATCTGACTGGGTAACCAAGGAATTGGATCGAGGAAGAGCACTCGATATCATCTACTTGGATTTCAGCAAAGCTTTTGACACTGTCCCGCACAGGAGACTGGTGAATAAAATGAGAAGCTTAGGAGTGAGTGCCGAGGTGGTGGCCTGGATTGCAAACTGGTTGACGGACAGAAGACAATGTGTGATGGTAAATGGAACTCTCTCTGAAGAGAGAACGGTTTTAAGCGGTGTACCGCAGGGATCGGTGTTGGGACCGGTCCTTTTCAATATCTTTGTGAGCGACATTGCGGAAGGGATAGAAGGTAAGGTATGTCTTTTTGCGGATGACACTAAGATCTGCAACAGAGTGGACACGCCGGAAGGAGTGGAGAGAATGAAACGGGATTTAAGGAAGCTGGAAGAGTGGTCGAAGATATGGCAGCTGAGATTCAATGCCAAGAAGTGCAGAGTCATGCATATGGGGAGTGGAAATCCGAATGAACTGTATTCGATGGTGGGAGAAAGGCTGATGTGCACGGAGCAGGAGAGAGACCTTGGGGTGATGGTGTCTAATGATCTGAAGTCGGCGAAACAATGTGACAAGGCGATAGCTAAAGCCAGAAGAATGCTGGGCTGCATAGAGAGAGGAATATCGAGTAAGAAAAGGGAAGTGATTATCCCCTTGTACAGGTCCTTGGTGAGACCTCACCTGGAGTATTGTGTTCAGTTCTGGAGACCGTATCTCTGAAGAGACAGAGACAAGATGGAGGCGGTCCAGAGAAGGGCGACCAAAAAGGTGGAAAGTCTTCATCGAATGACTTATGAGGAGAGATTGAAGAATCTAAATATGTACACCCTGGAGGAAAGGAGGAGCAGAGGTGATATGATACAGACTTTCAGATACTTGAAAGGTTTTAATGATCCAAAGACAACGACAAACCTTTTCCGTAGGAAAAAAATCAGCAGAACCAGGGGTCACGATTTGAAGCTCCAGGGAGGAAGATTCAGAACCAATGTCAGGAAGTATTTCTTCACGGAGAGGGTGGTGGATGCCTGGAATGCCCTTCCGGAGGAAGTAGTGAAAACCGGAACTGTGAAGGACTTCAAAGGGGCGTGGGATAAACACTGTGGATCCATAAACACTGTGGATCCACCCCTTTCCCTCCCTACACAAGCATCTCGCCCCACCCTTTCCCTCCCATCACTACCTTCCTCCCACCCATCCCTTTCTCTCCCCTCCCCCCCTCTACCCTCCCTGCTATCCTTTCCATAAATTATCCTCATCAACAAGCCATTTATGTACATATGTTATATACTATAGTCTAATGTTCCATGTATTCCTGTTAGTTCTGTTATAACTTGTTATATTTATTACCATGTTATAATGTAAAATAGGGCTGTTACCACCCTATTCCTTTAGTTATCTGGAAACCGATGTGATATCTCGATCGAATGTCGGTATATAAAATAAATAAATAAATAAATAAATAAAGTCAAGAGGCCGTCAATGAAGAGTGGGTGGCTCGCCAGAATGACGGCTACTGCCTGGAGATAATACCCTTATTCAATAAACATACACATGGTTACTGTGACTCCAACATCGCTCTAAGCTTCAACAGCAAGAGGAAATGTGGAAAAAAGGATTTGCACTCACAAAGCGGGGAGTAGCTGGCTTGTTACGGCGGTTACTACACCAAACCAAATAAGCCTGATACTTCACTTTCAATGCATATCCAGCATAGCTCTCTGTTTCAACGGCAGGGGAGAAGAAAAACTGATACTTCATGCATATCCAGCATAGCTCTCTGCTTCAACGGCAGGGGAGAATAAAAACTAATTGTTCACGCATATCCAGCATAGCTCCCTGCTTCAACGGCAGGGGAGAAGTAAAACTAATAGTTCACGCATATCCAGCATAGCTCCCTGCTTCAACGGCAGGGGAGAAGTAAAACTAATAGTTCACGCATATCCAGCATAGCTCTCTGCTTCAACGGCAGGGGAGAAGTAAAACTAATAGTTCACGCATATCCAGCATAGCTCCCTGCTTCAACGGCAGGGGAGAAGTAAAACTAATAGTTCACGCATATCCAGCATAGCTCTCTGCTTCAACGGCAGGGGAGAAGTAAAACTAATAGTTCACGCATATCCAGCATAGCTCCCTGCTTCAACGGCAGGGGAGAAGAAAAACAACCAATAAAGGCTGAATAACATAGTCTGGGTAAAACAAATAAGCATGGGTGTAGCTTGCTTATTGCGGCGGTTACTACCCCTATTACCCCTAACTAATCAAGCTTGATATTTCACTCGGATGCAGCTCCATCACTGCTCTCTACATTAATGGCGGGGGTAGAAGGGAAATAGAACCAAAAAGCTAAGAGAAACAGACAAGTATGAGAAAAAAATGTGTGAAGCTTGCTGGGCAGACTGGATGGGCCGTTTGGTCTTCTTCTGCCGTCATTTCTATGTTTCTATGTAAAACAGAAGAATATAACCCAGTTGTTTCTGCAACTTTGTAGTTTTCCCTTGCAAATTCAAGGTAACAACAACAAAAGTTCAGAAGATTTAGGTCCAGTTCTATTCAAATGCAAAATTATGTAATTGTTTTAAACTTCAAACAGCATTTGTCCAGTCTCTACAACCTAGCTATATCTGACTGAATAAACAACCTTCATCACCATCCAATCCCAAGCAGTTAATTCAAATAACTGACCACAACTGGACTAACTACTAATAATGCTAGGATTTTCTCCTTCATTCCAGATCAGTACAGTTAGAGAGAGACCAGCCCCATCCTGTACATGGAGTGCAGCCGATGGTTGTTTCACAGGTTGGTGTTGCGAATAGTGAGCTTTGACAGAACAGGGTAATAGTCTGTCTTTGCCAGCTAGACAGCTCCAGTTTACATCTGGATCCAATCCAAAGTCTGTGTTCAAATAGCAGATCTCTGCACAGACCAAGGTGTTCTGTCACTCACTTGCAAATTACAACTCAGGATTCCTTTCAAAACGACAAGAATCATCCTGACTCATCTCGCCAATAATAAACTTCAGTTTGGGTGTAGGGGTGTTCTGGGTCATAATACTTGTCCATAATTTGGGAATATAAACCCCTATTTAGGGAATCCTCCTACATACCTAATATGATTACTGTAAACCGTTCTGATGGCGAAACCGAGTGACGGTATACAAAACATGTAAAATAAATATGTACTGTATTAAATCATTGTGTATAGTAGGCTACATTTCTGTAGGCTGAATACGTTACAGGCTGTAGCATGGACTGTAAACTGCCTATACACTAATAACACTCAGCAAAGCTCATGTTCAGTACTTATTGCAACTAATGTGATAGCTTTACTCTTCATGCCCCAGTTATAGTCATATTGTTTAACTATGAACAATGACATGAAAAAGTAGGTTAGAAGGCAATTTTGCACCCCAAACTCTGACCAAAGAAGAACCGTGCACAAAAGCTGGATCCCTTTCCTTCCTCTCTTACAAACAAAATTTAGTCTTTGGAGATGGATTTCCTTGTCATGCTGACAAACAGGGAACAAAAGGTATGTTTTGGGTGAGGAGGTTCAGTGCAGATCTTGCTTTTCTCATGAATTTCTCAGAGTCCGTGTCAAAAGGCATCTAAAATAAGCTTTCAGACAGTAAACAAGTCTGCTCAATGTCTTTTTCCTTGTATTCTAGGGTTTGCAGGCATGCTTTTCACTCTAAGCTGCAAAATGGCTCATAAGAATATGCTGAGGTGTTGGCTATGATACTTTTTAAGGGGGGGAGACAACAGTGAGGGTGTACAACAAACAGGGTCAGCAAAGCAGAGTACCAAAATGTTGTGTGTGGCAAAATCCTGCCAGTGTGAGGCCCAGAGGGGTGCTGTGCCAGAGTCAATACTGCCAAAGCATGAAGTGCTGTGCCGGAGCTGCTGCCAGAGGTAGGAGGGAGTGCTACCTTATGGCAACAAATCCAGCATACGTTGGGAGAGGTAGATGAACATAAGAACATGCCATACTGGGTCAGACCAAGGGTCCATTAAGCCCAGCATCCTGTTTCCAACAGTGGCCAATCCAGGCTACAAGTACCTGGTAAGTACCCCAAAACTAAGTCTATCCCATGCTACTGATGCCAGTAATAGCAGTGGCTATTTTCTAAGTCAACTTGATTAATAGCAGGTAATGGACTTCTTCTCCAAGAAATTATCCAAACTTTTTTTAAACCCAGCTACATTAACTGCACTAACCACATCCTCTGGCAACAAATTCCAGAGTTTAATTGTGCATTGAGTGAAAAATAATTTTCTCCAATTAGTTTTAAATGTGCCACATGCTAACTTTATGGAGTGCCCCCCTAGTCCTTCTATTATCCAAAAGAGTAAATAATCGATTCACATGTACGTGTTCTAGACCTCTCATGATTTTAAAGACCTCTATCATAACCCCCCTCAGCCATCTCTTCTCCAAGATGAACAGCCCTAACCTCTTTAGTCTTTCCTCATAGGGGAGCTGTTCCATCCCCTTTATCATTTTGGTCACCCTTCTCTGTACCTTCTCCATCGCAACTATATCTTTTTTGAGATGCAGCGACCAGAACTGTACACAGTATTCAAGGTATAGTCTCACCATGGAGCGATACAGAGGCATTATGACATTTTCCTATTTACTCACCATTCCCTTCTTAATAATTCCTAACATTCTGTTTGCTTTTTTGACTGCCGCAGCACACTGAGCTGATGATTTCAATGTATTATCCACTATGACGCTTAGATCTCTTTCATGGGTGGTAGCTCCTAATATGGAACCTAACTTCGTGTAACTACAGCAGGGGTTATTTTTCCCTATATGCATCACCTTGCCCTCATCCACATTAAATTTCATCTGACATTTGGATGCCCAATTTTCCAGTCTCACAAGGTCTTCCTGCAATTTATCACAATCCACTTATGATTTAGCTACTCTGAATAATTTTGTATCATCTGCAAATTTGATTACCTTACTTGTCGTTGTTATGGGAACGCTGGAGGCGGTCCCATTTCTGGGAGATTGTATAGCCTTTGGCCACGACGCAACCACAGAGGAGCTCTGAGAAGTGTCCAGGCAGGCAAGGAGTGTCCAAGCACAGGCTGAAGATGCAAGACCCTGGTCTCTGCCGAACCTGATCGCATCAAAGAGACCCAGCAACGCAATGTTGGTCTCTAGGGTAGCCCTCCGGCCACTCGGTAGCCCTTTTGGACCTGCCGTATGGAACAGCAAATGCGACAGGACGGACAGAGGCTGAAGGGCGAAGATATCAGATTCAGACAAAGACTCAGGATATGTGAGGGCTTCACACGAAGAGTCAGGATACTTGAAAGGACGAGATGAAACTCAGGATACTTAAAGGATGAGACGAGACTCAGGACACTTAAAGGATGAGACAAGATTCAGGATACTTGAAGGATGAGCCCGAAGATTCAAGATAAGTAGAGGACTCCGATGGAGTCACAAGTTACTTTAAGATTCAGGTTTACTTGAAGGATGAGATGGAACTCAAGTTACTTGAAGAACTGAGATGAGACTCAAATTGCTTGAAGATCTGAGATGGAGCTTAGGTTATTTGAAGAACTGAGATGAGATTCAGGTTGCTTGAAGAACTGAGACAGTATTCCAAGGTACTTGAAGGACTCAGACGGAGTCACAAGTCAAGAGTTCTGAATAAGTACTGCCACACCATGCATCCTACACAGCCAATCAAGGCAGGTCACAGACCTCGCTCTTGGTTCCCAACTCAGGTTACTTGGAGGTTCCGCAACAAAGACTCCAACGAGGTCTGCACCAAGGTGCATCCTCCACAGCCAGTCAAGGCAAGGCATGGACCACACTGATACGTACAGGTTATGCAGAGTTCATTCATGTGGGCAAGGCAAACGCAAGAGGCTCCAAAGACCCGGACAGGATACAGGATAAGGAGAAGAACCTCAGGATCCAGGGACTCTGAGTAAAAGGCTCAGCATGGAGCTCAAGCGAACTCGGAACCTGAAGCTCAGAAGATTAAAAGCTGGAAGCTTCTGGAGTCTTATGCTGCCAAGGCAAAGGACATCTGAACAAAAGAAGATCAGGACATGAAGAGAACCAAAGGAAAGGACATCAGGACTCCAGGAACTCTGAAGGACGAAACATCAAGACCATCAGGATCTGGATGGCAAGACACAGGATCTGATGAGAGACCTTGACGAAAACGAAGACATGGAATTCCAACATGGGACAGAGTGCCAATGAGAAGTAGGTTGAAGAGAAGTCCTAAGGAGGACTGGCTCCTTGGAAAGGCAATGAAGCAATGAAGATAGACCCCTTTTCTAGGGCTGAAGAGGAGGCTCCCACGATGACATCATAGGAGGACCACTCCCACGCTGGCCCTTTAAGATTAGAGAAGAGGCGTGGCCTCATGCCTAAGGCAGGAAGTGGGCAGGTCCTTGGAGAGTGGCATCCCTGCCACTGAGTACAAGAGCAGGGCTGGGCCGCGGAGCAGGCCCCGACGTAAGCGGCAGTTTCCAGCTAGTGAAGAAAAACTGAAGATGGCTCCGGCCTGAAGAGGAGCTCCAGGTGGCCTCCCGGCTGCAAGAAGAGGAGCGATGATGAGGGCGGTGGCTCCTGCCGCAAAGAAGATGTTGGGGGCGGCTCTCCCTGCCGCGGGAGAGAGCAGGCCCATGCCGCGAGAGAGGTAGGTATCAGGATGGTCTCCAGACCGCATAGGAATGGCGTCTGCGGCCTCCTGGGCCTCTGGGCCGCGGAGCGATGGTGATGTCAATGACTCCTGTCACACAGGCAGGAGACTTTAAAGTGGTCTCCTGGCTGTGAGAGCTGTATAGGAGGGTTCCAGCCATGCAAAGGAGATGGTGAGAGGCTACCCTCAAGGGTAGAATCATAACAGTAGTATTCCTTTCCAGATCATTTATAAATATATTGAAAAGCACGGGTCCCAGTACAGATCCCTGAGGCACTCCACTGTTTACCCTTTTCCACTGAGAAAATTGTCCATTTCATCCTACTCCCTGTTTCCTGTCTTTTAGTCAGTTTGTAATCCACAAAAGGACATCGCCTCCTATCCCATGACTTTTTACTTTTCCTAGAAGCCTCTCATGAGGAACTTTGTCAAACGCCTTCTGAAAATCCAAATGCACTACATCTACCAGTTCACCTTTATCCACATGTTTATTAACCCCTTCAAAAAAGTGAAGCAGATTTTTAAATATTGGGGTTACATTGGCCACCCTCCAGTCTTCAGGTACAATGGATGATTTTAATGATAGGTTACAAATTTTTACTAATAGATCTGATATTTCATTTTTTAGTTCCTTCAGAACCCTGGGATGTATACCATCTGCTCCAGGTGATTTACTACTTATCAGTTTGGCAGGCACTCTCTGGGTCCGACCAGAGGGCTGTACCAATCCTGCACCAGGCCAAGGGTCCACCTTCATGCAACACTTTTCACTTCTCTTAATGTGTGGGAAACATCTGCATGATCAAAAGTTTGCCTAGGGCACCAAATACTCTTGTACCGGCCCTAGCAGCAAATTAGACAGTTTAAAACACTGTTCCCCAAAGAGCTGAGACATTATACAGGTGAGGAAGATGCATGTTGCATGAATGTTATGGTGGGTGAATGAGGATAAAGTGATTGGCACAAAGGAAAAGGCACAGAGGGGAAGGGGGAGATAAATCTTGTGGAGAAGTGAGGTGAAAGCCTGTTATGAAAGCGGTGAGAGCTCTGAAATGGACCTTGAAGCAAAGAAATGATCAGGCTGATACAGTAAAGTGCATTCAGCCAGTGAGCCTGACTTCGGGAAAAATAGTGGAAACTATTCTCAAGATCAAAATCGTAGAGCATAGAGAAAGACATGGTTTAATGGAACACAGTCAACATGGATTTACCCAAGGGACATCTTGCCTAACAAATCTGCTTCATTTTTTTGAAGGAGTTAATAAACATGAGGATAAAGGTGAACCGGTAGATGTAGTGTACTTGGATTTTCAGAAGGCGTTTGACAAAGTCCCTCATGAGAGGCTTCTACGAAAACTAAAAAGTCATGGGATAGGAGGCGATGTCCTTTCATGGATTACAAGCTGGTTAAAAGACAGGAAACAGAGAGTAGGATTAAATGGTCAATTTTCTCAGTGGAAAAGGGTAAGCAGTGGAGAAATTTTCTCAGTGGAAAAGGGTAAACTTGGACCGGTGCTTTTCAATATATATATATATATATTTATTTATTTATTTATTTATTTGGCACTTTTATATACCGATATTCATGTAACAAGTTACTAATCACCTTGGTTTACATTATAACAATAAAAATGATCTGGAAAGGAATACAGGACAAAGGTAAAGCTCGGTGTAGCAAGGGATTCCACTTTTTTTCCACTCACTATGTGAAACAGATTTTGTCAGAAATTCTAAAAACATTGGATTTTTCTTCAAAGCCATTGAATGAACTCAAACACTAAGGATTTTAATCAACAATTTGTGGTATTATCACAACAAAGCGTGATATATGAGAAATTTGCATTGGAACAGTAGCCCCTGAGGCAGCTCTACTTTGAGCGAAACTCGGCCAGAGTCGAGCATTTTCCAATAAAGAATCCCTTGCTACACCGAGCTTTACCTTTGTCCTACTTTTCTGCAATTATTGATCAGCTTCTGCTTTGCTTTCTGGAAAGGAATACGACAAGTGAGGTTATCAAATTTGCAGATGATACAAAATTATTCAGAGTAGTTAAATCACAAGCGTATTGTGATACATTACAGGAGGACCTTGTGAGACTGGAAGATTGGGCATCCAAATGGCAGATGAAATTGAATGTGGACAAGTGCAAGGTGATGCATATAGGGAAAAATAAACCTTGCTGTAATTACACGATGTAAGGTTCCATAATAGGAGTTACCACCCAGGAAAAAGATCTAGGCATCATAGTGGATAATACTTGTTGGCTCAGTGTGCTGCAGCAGTCAAAAAAGCAAACAGAATGTTAGGAATTATTAGGAAGAGAATGGTTAATAAAACAGAAAATGTCATAATGCCTCTATATCGCTCCATGGTGAGACCACACCTTGAATACTGTGTACAATTCTGGTCGCCGCATCTCAAAAAAGATATAGTTGCGATGGAGAAGGTACAGAGAAGGGCAACCAAAATGATATAGGGGATGGAACAGCTCCCCTATGAGGAAAGGCTGAAGAGGTTAGGGCTGTTCAGCTTGGAGAAGAGACGGCTGAGGGGGGATATGATAGAGGTCTTTAAGATCGATAGAGGTCTTGAACAGGTAGATGTGAATTGGTTATTTACACTTTCGAATAATAGAGGGACTAGGGGGCATTCCATGAAGTTAGCAAGTAGCACATTTAAGACTAATCGGAGAAAATTCTTTTTCACTCAATGCACAATAAAGCTCTGGAATTTGTTGCCAGAGGATGTGGTTAGTGCAGTTAGTATAGCTGAGTTCAAAAAAGGTTTGGTTAAGTTCTTGGAGGAGAAGTCCATTATCGGCTATTAATCAAGTTTACTTAGGGAATAGCCACTGCTATTAATTGCATCAGTAGCATGGGATCTATTTAGTGTTTGGGTAATTGCCAGGTTCTTGTGGCCTGGTTTGGCCTCTGTTGGGAACAGGATGCTGGGCTTGATGGACCCTTGGTCTGACCCAGCATGGCAATTTCTTATGTTCTTATGTACTGGCACTTGAACGCACATTTTGTGAGTGTAAACCTTACTGCCAATGCAAGAAGGATTTTTATGCCCACAAAATCCCATGCAACAGAGAGATGTGCCGGCTAACTCTAGTTTTTCTTAGCACTGAAAACTTTACTCCGGATCAGAGTTGGAGTAAAGTTTCCCACTGATCCTCCAATCCTAGGTACCGCTGGGCAGAGCCGAACAGGAAGTACGAGATCAGGAGAGGCTGGGGCTATCTATCCCCTCCTCCAGGCCAGTTCTCTCCTCTTCCTCACCTTTGTCTGGAGCTGTCTGTCCTGGAGGATGGCGGGAGGTGATCCCTTACCCTGGGAACTTCCTCTTATGCATAAAACTCATTACCAGCCCATCCCCTGGTCTGCCTCCAAATACAAACAGGTGTCATTCTGCCCCCTACTACTCCTCCCCCTGTTAAGTCTGTGCCCTTTCTCAAATTCCTGATGTATTAGCATACCATTAGCTTGTTACAGCAAGAGTTTAAAAAAATATATATTCTGTGCATTAATAAACTGTGCTCTGGATTTCAGCACACAGTTTAAATGCACAGATTATTGCATTGGCTTGGATGTAATAAATGTGGTAAAAACAAGGCAAAATGCTGAGAACGGTTGGGTTGGTATAAAAATAAGTCCTGAAGTCTGACCCAGCCTGCCAGTGCTCTAGGAATGCCGTCCGTCTCTGCCATCCCTCCTCCATCTCTGAACTTACTCTAACATTTCCAGAGCTGACACTCCATTATTCCCTAACCTCAATGCCAAACTTAACCCAAGACATCAGATCCAGTAGAAGAAAGAAATATTACATATCTCTACTTGTAATTTTAGAAAGATGATCAGCGCCATCATTTTTTGTGCATAAAAGGAATTTTTTTCAGCTATGCCAAAAGAAAAGGTCAGGGAAAGCTCAGAACCTCTTCCCCGTCCACAGAATTCCAGTTTACAAGATGCTTTCTGTGTTGAATTTTGTCTGCCTGCACGAATTTGTCCATCGGAAAGAGAAGCATGCTGTTAAGACAGTCTGGTCAGAAAAATGGCTGGATCTTTCCTTCCCCATCTTCCTCATCATCATGACTCCCCCCCCCCCCCATGCTTTTTTTTGTTTGTTGGCATTAAGATTTAGTATAGGATTTGAGGCGGTCCTGGGATCTAGCAGTGCACTCTGTGTCTTCTAAGAATTCGGCACTGCAATAATGCTGAGTTTCTGAAGTGTGGGAGAAAGGGTTTTGAAGAAATATTTCTTCACAGAGAGGTGGTAGAATGACCCCCCAGAAGAGATGGTGCAGATGAGAACAGTTAATGAATTCAAAAGGTCATGGGACAAACACTGTGGATCCCTAAAGACTTAAAGAAAGGGATGGTATAACATATCTGCATTGGGGTTACGTGCACAGAGCAGCAGTTAGTACCCTTAACAGAACGCATGAGGATAATCTGCACGGAGTGGCAGTTACTACCATAAGCAAATTGCTGGGCAAATTAGATGGACATTTGTTTTCTTTTCTGCTGTTATTACTACAGTCTTCCCCTCTCTTAAAAGAAAGGATCTATTTTCACTATGCTTTCAGTATGACAAATAGGGGGGGGGGGGCAGCTGCTTGCCTTTATTTTTCAGTAGTGATCCCGTTTGCTTACTCCCCTTTACTCAGTTTTCATTTTATTAATCTAGAATGCTCTATGTATTGCCGCTGGGTGTGTGTTGTTATTAGTTCACCTTTATTAACATGTTTGGACATCTGTCACACCTTAAGATGTCGAGATGCTTACATTGCATGCAAGGGGGGGGGGGGGGGCGGGGGGTCCTACTTTCCCCAGCATCTGAATAGGAGCCCTAAACACTTCCCTTTTTTTTTGTTGTTCTAACTTCGTCAGGCACCTCCTTCCCCGGCCCGCCCGCTCGCCCCACTGCACACGTGACCATCGACAGCAGTTCTGCTGGCGCCTGCCGTCTGTGACGTATGACTACGTCACACCCCCCCCCCCCCCACACTCTCTTTAGAGGTGCTCTGAGCCGCCCGCCGCGTTCGTCCGCGCCCCTCACCCCAGCCACGACTCATCGGGCGCGCTTTCTTCTCCGTCCTGACCGGACGACGCACGTGCTGCTTATCGGACGGCCGGTGTAAGGGCGTCCGCAGGGTCCGGCAGGCTAAAGCGAGTCAAATGAGCGAGGAAGCGAGCTGCGGCCGAGAGTTGGCAGTCACTGCCTGGCGTCCTTCGGCTGTGAAAGGAAGAGCGGAGTGGGGGGCAGGGGAGTGCGCCGGGGGCGGCTGCCGATACCGCAAGTGTTCTGCCACGATGCAGGCAATGCCCTTAGCGAGCCCTTGGGTGCTGCGGCGCCGCAGTCAGTAATAGAAGCCAGATGCCACCGAAGGCAGGGGAAATCGGCCGTGCGGGCTACCCTGGGTGTCCTTTAATAAAAAAAAATTGGGTTTTAGCGGCTGTTGCCTATATTTAGGGAAAGCTGGTCCGGCAGAGGTCCCTTGTTGGACTGCTGCCCTGCGTTTTGCGTTTCACTGTGGAAGGGGATCCAGGGACAGCGCACTTGGGGACTAGACGGAAAGCCTGTTCATATGCAGGACGAACGCCTTCAGGGTTCATTTTTCAAAACAAACAGATGATGTCGAGAGGCTATTGCAGGAGCTAAAAATAGATCGCTGATGAATGTCAGAATAAACGAGGACACATATGTCCGTGAACATCTGGGGTGGAGGGGGAGCCATTGAAGAATGAAATAAATTGGAATACAGAGAACCCCAACCAGAGAAGAGTCAGACGCATTCGGGCTGACATTGTCTAAGATAAATAAAACAAATCAAAAACAATGTCCCATAAGAGCTAATCATGACATGAACCATTTGTTTTTTTCCCCAGGAATCTAGGCGGTAGAGGAGAACCGTGGGATTATCACAACTATTCAAATGTGGAAAAACAACCTCACTTTTCTTTTAGTTTTTCAGTTTTTAGGAGGAAATGTTTATTGGATCTATATTACATTTTACACCTTTTACAATGATAGTACATGAAAAGCATGCAGTCACTCCTGAGATGGTAGTTTTTGGTGCCTGAAGTCTTATCAGAATGGGGATGGGTAACAGAAGTAAGGCTGTGGGAATTGCCTTCATCCTCATACAGCGCGGGATAACTGAGGCAAAGGGGAAATCAAGTGCCTCGCCCATAGCCACACACAACGTTTATTTATTTAAAAGCATTTATTACACACCTGCCAATGTTCGGGGTGGGGTAGAAAGAAACATAAAAAATAGACAAAACAAACAATACAATTATCTGCATTTAACAGATTAAAAACAAAACATAAAAACACAAGTGCCATGGGCCAAATAATACAAACTGGAGGGAAGGGCAATGGAAATATGCACCAAATAATTTAAAGGCTGGGGGGAGAGAGGGCAACATCACTACTGGCAAATGGAATTTGAATGCATTTTCCCCCAAACTTTTCTTATTTGTTATTTATTTATTTAATGTGAGGCTAAATCCTTTTGGTTTGGTCAGGGTTTAAAGAGTTTTGTGTTCTTTGTGATGTTGGGTATAAGGTTGCCAACTCATTCCCTCCCCCTTCCAGAAATACTGCCAACTATCCCTCCCCATCCCATGGACGTCATCCCTCTTTATTAGCCTGGGAAAGCTGCTGGGTTCGGTCCTGGGCATGGCAGAGGAAGCAGTAGGCAGTTAGTATGGGGAAAGGGCTAACGTATACTCAAACAGGCCCACACGTCCCAGACCAGGAGGGGTGAAATAATTGCGGGGACTGTGAATGCTCATTGGCTCCATCCCCACCCTCACTGCCTACTCCTGCCAACCTTGCTGGCAAGGCCAAGGACAACCCCAGCAGCTTCCCCAAACTTTTGATGAGGTCTTTTATGGGGGGAGGCTCATATCTGGAAAGGAGGTGATGCAAGGGAGAGGAGATACTTCTGGGGAGGCCAGTAAGTGGATTACCAGCAGTTATATTATGGAAGATCCTGTCGGTAGTCAGCCTCCCTAAAATGAAAATGGACAGCTGGATGAATACTGGTTAGTTCCAAACCCTAAGCCTCTCCTCCCATTATTGTTATACAGGTTCTCAGTCTTAGCCTAAAAGCCAAGAAGGGATCAACCTCAGCTCATGACTTAGACCTTACATTTTATAGTAGCCAAAAAAAAAAAAAAAGACCAAGGAGCTCCTCTTGCTTAGGCTTCCCTGCTGTAACCACTAGATCAAACATCCTCCTTTAACTGAGGGTTTTGGCTAGTAACCATGCCAGCTGGTTGCCTTTCAAGGGGAAGGTGACCTTAATTTAGTGCACACTGAAGGAAAGGAAAGAGGAGTGACTAATACTCCAGGCTTGGATTACAGAAGCTGTACTTCATACTTCATATACTTTTGCAAAAGCAGAGCAGTGTTTTCATGAGTTTCTTCATTTCTATTATTACATAGAATATGATGGAAGAAAAGGACCATCCAGCCCATCTAGTTGGTTAACTTCATTCCTGTGGCACAGGTCTCAAGTAGTCCTAGTTTTACCTTCACTTCTTCATAACCAGGAGTCCTCTGTGCTTGTAGCCCTTCTTGAGTTCTGTTACAGTTTCTGTCACCACTCTCTTCCCTGGGAGACCATTCCCTGTATCCACCACCCTTTCCATGAAGAAAATATTTCCTCATACTGTGACCTCATGTTCTAGAGCATTCTTTCCTCTGGAAACAGCTTGCTCTTTGTGCATTATTGATACCTTTGAAGTATTTGAATGTCTCTATCATAATCCCCTTGTCTCTCCTCCAGGCAGGGATTAATTTGGGGGTACGGCCTGGAACCCAGTTCCACCATATCTTTTTTTTTGACTTAAGAAGAAGAGCAGAAGGAGTGTTCTGCTCCAGCACCCCCCTTTAGGCAGCCAGCAGGGAAAAGGGGGATGAGCTTGAAGCAGACAGAGGACAGCCACTCTGCCCCTATTGTTCTGTTCCCTCCCCTCCTGTTCTTTAGGGAACAGGAAGGGAGAGAGTAATTATTTATTTGTTGAGTTTTATATACCGTCATTCGGTGAAGCCATCACAACGGTTTATATCTGCAGTACATAGAACAGACACAAAACGAGGTTGAATTAGCATAAGTTTGAAACTTGTGAGCAGTAGTGCCAATCATCAGTGCTTCAGCCCTAATTACTATACTATTGCTCGCAAGTTTCAAATTTATGCTAATTCATTTAATTTATGGTGGAATGATCTAGAACCCTTTTCTTCCACCTTTTTTCTGTGACCTGAGGAAGTGGAACACAACCAGGATCACTGGGGAAAGGAGGAAGAAGTATTTGGGAGAGAGTTCCTGGCTCCACTCCCTTTGAAGGAGGATATAGCTGCACTGGAGAAAGTGCACAGAAGGGTGACCAAAATGATAAGGGGCATGGAATGGCTGCCCTATGAGGAAAGGCTAAAGAAGTTTGGTGAAGAGACAACCAAGGGGGAATATGATAGAAGTCTACAAAATCATGAAAGGACTTGATCAAGTTAATGTAAATCGGTTATTTACACTCTAAGATAATAGAAGGACCAGGAGGCACGCCATGAAGTTAGCAAGTAGCTCATTTAAAACAAATGGAAGAAAATTCTTTTTCACTCAGCGCAAAGTTAAGCTCTGGAATTCATTGCCAGAGAATGTAGTTTCAGCATTTAGTGATACTGGGTTTTAAAAAGGTTTGGATGCGTTCCTAGAGGTTAAATCCATAAACTGCTATTACTGTAATTAATAAGCAATAGTAGCTTGTAATCTATCTAATGTTTGAGCACTTGCCAGGTACTTGTGACTTGGATTGACCACTGTTGGAAACAGGATGCTGGGCTAGATGTACTCTCGGCCTGAAACACAGTATGGCATTTCTTATGGTCTTATGTTCTTAACGCCCTATAACCACTCCAAATCTTCTGCAAACTATGTCTGTAGTGTTCCCTACAATGTATGTGTCAGCGACGTCTTATTGTTACTGTTTCAATACTAGCTAATAAAATAATCATTTTTTAGCCCTTCTTCTTTTACGAAAGATCGGTTAAATTTTCTCATTCATACTCTCAAAGGATAACTTCATATATTGTCAGCTTTAAAAGCAAACTTTTAAATTTACTATGAAGAATTTTTTATATTTTCGGAAACATATTCCCTAAACAATCCTTTATATTGACACAATCAGACTTCAGACTCATCAGTTACACTTACTGTTATCACAACTTAATGGTGCTCTAGCACGCAGTGCAACAATTTATTAATCTTTAAAAACTAACCTAACCCTTACCTTATTTGGACAGGAAAAATATTACACACATTCATAACATGTATTCTCCATCTATACTATAACTGTTCTTTTTCATTTAAGTACTTTCCTATACTTTGATAGGCCTCAAATGTGGAGAGCATTGACAGTACCTCCTCACTCTCTTACAGCCCAACTCTTAACTGAATTCTATAACTTTCTTCAGGTTTCTAAGCTTGGGGTATCCTTGTTTTTGATGATGTCCTCGGTATAAATAGTATCTGGGGCTGCTTAATTAATACCTTTAATGAACTTTAATTGCTTCCTTTCTAATAAATTTTAAATGTTGTTGATATTTGTGAATTTTTAGTATCACGGTAACTTCTGATCACTTTTTAATTTTAAAAGTCTCTGTGCTTTAACCAAGTTTTGTAAGGTTGTGCTGGACCCATCACCTGTAACCAGAGAAGCCATCGCCATGGTTCCTGGGATACAGCTTTGCTTCCCCTCTCTGTTGCCATGGTGGTCTCTACTTTCTGATGATGCTCTGGTCTATACTATTTACTATGGGGTGCATGGTTGGTACCAAAGTTAATTTAAATAACTTTTTATTTTAACTTGAAAAAGCATTTAGTTTAACAATAAAAATATTCTATATCTTCATCTTACTTTTCTGATCTCACTCTAAACCTTTACAAAGTCTGGAAGTCCCTTGTAATAGTCTTTATTTATTTTTTAAATCTATCACTTCTAAAATTCTCTATTTGGCTGATTTAGGTTCTTTAAACTTCTATATTCTATCCCTGATCAGAAATTTCCCTGTCTTTATCATTATTTAGTTACTACATAGAAGAGCATCCTATGGGGTAGTTATTGATTGCTTTGGAGGTATGTCTTTAGGGTTCTCTCACCTGCTCACTACTTTTTATTTATTTTTATCTCTCTTATTTTCCCTTATTTTTGCTAAAATTAGTAGCCCCCCTCTTCCTGAGGATCGCAGGTGTTCAGTGATGTCATTAATGATGTTTCCCATTTTGGCCTGAACTGTCTGCCTGCATTGGAGCTCCCTCATGGCCCATTTTCAATTACAGTTTTTTTTTTTTTTAAATAAAACTAAACACAGTGTAGCCCAAAGGCACTCAGTCAGCGGAGTCCAGCAGCAGTGGCTACCTTGGTCTCACTGGGCAGCAGACTGTGGCTCTTCTTTCTGTGGCTTCATTTGTGAGAGTAGGGTGTTGCCGGCAGTGATCACAGTTATCATCATTGATTCCTCTCTGCTGCGTTTCTCCACCCCATGGCTTCTCTCTCCTTTCTCAAGGGATGCTGTCTCACTGTGCAGCCTCCTTCTTGAAGTGGCTCCGACACCCTGCTGTGTTGCAGTGGCTCTCGTTTTCCTAATGCAGGACTTCCAGACTGCTGTGACTTCCCCTACTGGGTTTACTTATCTCTTTTTTTCATGGCCTTAACTTCCTTCTTTGCGGCCCTTCCCTTTCTCCTCCTGGCAATCCCTAACTCACTGTCACATTATGTTTGTGGAGTCGGATCGGAGATACGATTTCAGAGGGCCCAACACCCTCTTCAGTGCTACCTCTTCACTTTTCCTCAAATTGGCTTGGTGCTGCCGCTCCAATGCCGCCTTTTCTCACTGCTGGCTCAGTTCCTAGCAGTTTTTTTTTTCTATTGCTGGTAATTTCATATCGGCTGCATCGTGCTCAGCGCCACTCCTGCTGCCCCAATCCTTTCATTACAAAAATGAATGAATCCACAAACACCAGGAAATAAATGATATCGACAATGAATAAATCATTCCTGAAAAAAGTAGGCGGTGGGAAGCTCGAAGAGACCTCATATATTGAATGCCCAGTAGCTAGGCTAATAAAAGCTTATAATGTCGCAAGCTTTTCTTTATTTATAATCATAGGTCTCAATGAGCGAAGTTATGAGGGCGCCATATGAGATATAGCTGCCCCAATTATGCACTTAGAGTCAATTGTACTGAGACGTTGTACTTAACTTGCAACTTTGATATCCGGCATCAAGATCCAAATGCTGCTGATGATGGTGGTAAAATGGTAAAAACCGACTATGGTCCGACACGGCGTGTTTCGGAGGAAACCTCCTTCCTCAGGGGGTTGGGTACCACTATTACCTGCTCTTGTCACTGACCGGAGATGCTTGACACAATGTGTATAATGCGTTGACTCAGTTTGTTGCGCCCGAAAGCGTCTTTGTGTGATTCTTATCACGATGTTGGAGTCACTTGCTGGGCCGTGAATGCACTATCGGACGATAGTCCTACTTTTCAGCTTTCATGGGCACAATGCTGCTTTTTTCTTCTTCCTGTGCCGTCTGTGTCTATGCTGTGATCTCTCCTGTAATTGGGTCTACAATCACTCTCTCTCTCTCTCTCTCTAAGCTCTGTCTCATTTAGCGAGCCTCTAGCCTCTGGCAGTCTACAGTAGCCTTGAAGAGTGCTGTCGCTGGCCTCTGCCATGCTGATGTCACTGCAGTGACACCAAACAGACCTCTCTCTCTTAGTTGAACCTTTGTTCTAATGAGCATGTGCGGGAATTCCCACTTGCCTCGTGAGCTCCCTTAGTCTTTTTTCATCTGAGCACCAGCACAGACATGAACCTCTATCTTTCTTCTATAAAAATATTCATACTTCATTAGAACATAGTAACATGCCATACTGGGTCAGACCAAGGGTCCATCAAGACCAGCATCCTGTCTCCAACAGTGGCCAATCCAGGCTATAAGTGCCTGGCAAGTACCCAAAAATTAAGGGGCCGACTTTAAATTTACACGCATGTAATAAAATCCGGGGTCGGCGAGCACAAGGGGTGCACACTTGTGCACCTTGCGCATGCCGAGCCCAAGGGGAGCCCCGATGGCTTTCCCCGTTCCCTCCAAGGCCGCTCTGAAATCGGAGTGGCCTTGGAGGGAACTTTCTTTTGGATACCCCCACCTTTCCCTCTTTCCCCTATCTAACCCACCCCCCGGCCCTACCGAAATCCCCCCTACATTATTCGATGCCTTATTCGATGCCTCTGGCAGGCGTAACTTGCGTGCACCGGCAGGCTGCCGGCGTGCGAACCTCCGGCATGGCCGATGTGCTGGAGGACTTGGAAACGCCCCCGGCCCCACCCCGGCCTGCCCATTTTTGAAAGCCCCGGGACATACGCGCGTCCCGGGGCTTGTGTGCGCTGCCGAGCCTATGCAAAATAGGCTTGGCGCACGCAGGGGTAGGTTTTCTACCCCTCAGTCTACCCCATGCTACTAATGCTAGTAATAGCAGTGGCTATTTTCTAAGTCAACTTGATTAATAGCAGGTAATGGACATCTCCAAGAACTTATCCAAACCTTTTTTAAACCCAGCTACACTAACTGCACTAACCACATCCCCTGGCAACAGATTCCAGAGTTTAATTGTGCATTGAGTGAAAAAGAACGTTCTCTGATTAGTTTTAAATGTGCTACTTGCTAACTTCATAGAGTGCCCCTAGTCCTTCTATTATCCGAAAGAGTAAACAACTGATTCACATTTACCCATTCTAGACCTCTCATGATTTTAAACACCTCTATCATATCCCCCCTCAGCCATCTCTTCTCCAAGCTGAACAGTCCTAACCTCTTTAGTCTTTCCTCATAGGGGAGCTGTTCCATCCCCTTTATCATTTTGGTCGCCCTTCTCTGTACCTTCTCCATCGCAATTATATCTTTTCTGAGATGCGACCTGAATTGTACACAGTATTCAAGGTGCGGTCTCACCATGGAGCGATACAGAGGCATTATGACATTTTCCTATTTATTCACCATTCCCTTTCTAATAATTCCTAACATTCTGTTTGCTTTTTTGACTGCTGCAGCACACTGAACCGACAATTTCAATGTATTATCCACCATAATGCCTAGATCTCTTTCCTGGATTGTAGTTCCTAATATGGAACCTAACATGGTGTAACTATAGCATGGGTTATTTTTCCCTATATGCTACACCTTGCACTTGTCCACATTAAATTTCATCTGCCATTTGGATGCCAAATTTTCCAGTCTCTCAACGTCCTCCTGCAATTTATCAAAATCTGCTTGTGATTTAATTACTCTGAATAATTTTGTATCATCTGCAAATTTTATTACCTCACTCATCGTATTCCTTTCAAGATCATTTATAAATATATTGTAAAGCACTGGTCCCAGTACACATCCTTGAGGCTCTCCACTGCCCACCCCCTCCATACTTTTGCCTTTAAAGTTGCCTTGCTTCCTCAGCAGTCCCCTAAACAGCATTTTTCAGTGCTACTTTTTCAAAAAACAAAGAAGAAAAAAGTTTTTCTTCAGGATGTCTGGAAAGAAATGGCCACAGTCAGTGAGTTCAAGGACTGTTTTTGGGAGGAAAATGTCCATCACAGATGGACATGACCTCTGCTACCATTGTCTGGGACTGAACCACGACTAGACCAACTGTTACAATTGTGGATAGATGATCCGAGGAATGAAGATCGAGGGCCTGGAAAATGGAGGAACTCGGTAAGTCTCAGAGAAGCCGCAGTTGATCCTCCTTTTGAAGTGTAGCTACTTCTGCCTCACAGGAATGATGGTGAACAGGAGTTCCTCCAAAATATTTCCCCTGTAGATGGAACAGGCTGCATCCTTGGAGTCGAGTGAGCAACATGCATCGTAGAAAAAGAAGCACTACCCTGTGGAACCACAGAGCAACTGGCTTGCAAGAAACACCAAGTCTCAGGTGCATCGACGTATGGCACATCAGCACCAATGAAACACAACACATCAGCCCTGTTGTTGATTCACGAGGCCCCAGCACCTTTGAAGCAAAGGTCCATGGTGTCATTAACACATAAGTCCACGGCACCATTGAAGCACAACACACTGGTGCCGTCAATGCATAAATCCTCGATGCACTTGATACAGCAAGCCCCGGAAGGTGAAATGCATCAGTCCTCAACACCTTTGCCTTCAGGATAGGTGGCTTCATCATTGATACATAGTGTTGCAGTGCTTCCTTCAAAGCTGCATGGAGGCCTACACAGAATTGTATAGAAGAACAGGGCATACATATGTATATTGCACAAATAATCTCCATATTACATATATCATAACAGATCTGTTAGGGGTATTACTTTTTTCATGAGAAAAGAGTTTTGAATTTGTATTTACTTTTTTACATATGAAAATTTTTTTCCATAAATAACACAAACAATTCAAACTCCCCATTACATTTATGACACTCCAATACATTATAGTAGCTAAAACAATTTTCCCCCCCGAAAAACAAATTCCTCAAGATGACATTCACATTAATCTCTACCCTTCCCCCTCCCCTGGTAGAAGATTAGTAAACCCTTTTTAACTATATTACCATATTAATATCATAAAGAGTCCAATTTTCATATTACGATATCATTAATTCATCCTATTACAGCTGTTCAGCTCTTTCTTTTGTACAGTTTTATAATAGGATATACTGAATTAAGGCTGTATGGAGTGTGGGGAATTACACAGTCTTATAAGAAGAACATTGAAGAATAATTACCATATGAGTGCGAATATTATCAATTTGTTATGATGTTGTAGAATAAATATAAGTAAAAGGGAAAGACTGAGCAGTTGCAATAGGATACGATGATGATACTGTATAAAAATTAGGTACACCCACAGAATATCTATGCCCCCCCCCTCTTCCCACCCTCCCTAGCTACCCTCCAAAAGGTCCAAAGGCAAATGGCAGCTATGACCAACATTTGTCAAAAAAGCAGTCCCAGTTCCGTCACTCCTAACTCATTGATCATAGAAGTTTTGCAAAAGTGTGGAGAATCGTGCTGCTTGCTTTATGTGACAAGGACTGCAGGTAAGGATCCCAAATATGCAAAAAGACTCTCCTTTCCACACACTTTTCCCCAATGCACAGCTGATGGAATTGGTTTTTCACATTGCATCAGTCTTGCTGGGTTCTCTGCCAACCAACAATGCAGAATTGGTTTTCTTTGCCTGAAGGGGAGCTTTACGTATCCATTGCTTAACACATACTTGTTACACAAAACAGTTCCTTGAAGTTGTCAAAAAGAATTATGTTAACATCCAAAGGACTGAGCAGGGATATGGAAAAATCCACCATTAGCCCTGCCTCATGTTGATTGCTTCTGTTTTATATTATTGAAAAGTATGAGAAAAAAGATTTGAACATAAAAGGTATTTCCTAAGATGTTGATTGTGGATATTATTATGACTACAAAGATTAAAAGGATCTTAGTAGAAGAGAGCTGAACAGCTGTTACAGGATAGAATTAAAAACTCAAAACCTGGCTCTTTAAACAAGCATTTGCCTAATCCCTAATATCTCGTTACCCCCTCCTTTTCCTCTCCTACTCCTCGCCGCCTGCTCCCCCTTATTTATCTACCCTTCAATAGGTCTCCCCCTTTATCTTAGCTTACACTCTCATTTAGCCCCCTTCCCCTTGTCTCTCCATCCAATCCTTCCCCCCCCTGTTCTCCCTGTGAGCACCTCGGCACGATCTTGATGCTTCTTTTGGTTTTATAACCTCGCAGTTCTTCTCCTCTCATATTGTTAAGATCCTATATTACTCTTTACCTTGAAATTCCTTAACTCTGTATTTGTTAATACTGCACCAGTTTCGTGTATTTCTCTTTCTTTGTTAATACAATTCCTTGTAAACCGACATGATGTGCCAACGGATGTAAATAAATACATATTGTAATATGAAATATGAAAATTGTGCACTCTATGATATTAATATGGAAGTAAAGGTAAAAAGGGTTTACATGACAGACTAAATGGGGGCCTAGCTATACCAGATCTGAGATTGTACAATGCATCCGATTTACTCTGTTACATGCAAGATTGGGTTTGTCATGGCTGTCAATTTGATGTGGATGGTGTGTTGGGCACACTGATTCATTCATATAAACTCACTAACCTTTTTCCACGAAGCACCCGCCCCAAAAGTTTAAAACTAAGCACATCTCTATTCTTCTTTTTGGTATCCTTTATCCCTCTTAAACGCTGTTGTTTTTGCCTTTATTATTTCAGCCGCCTCCTTTGAGAACCAGATTAGTTTCTTTTTCCTCTTACTTTTGTTTACTTTTCTAACAGGCAACAAATCTATATATTAGAAAAGTAAACAAAAGTAAGAGGAAAAAGAAACCAATCTGGTTCTCAAAGGAGGTGGCTGAAGTAAAGGCAAAAAGAACAGCGTTTAAGAGGTATAAAGGATCCCAAAAATAGGGACACAGAGAAGAAACTGAGGGAGACGAAGAAAGAATTCAGGAAAGCAAAATGTCAAGCGGATGAAAAGATTGCAAAGAGGTAAAGCGAGGTGACAAAACATTTTTCATATATATCAGAGAAAGAAAGGAAGCTCGAAGTATAATAGTGAAACTGAAAATTGGCAAAGAGCAATGTGTGAAGAGAGACAAAGAAATGGCAGAAATATTAAACAGATACTTCAGTTTAGTATTCACAATAGAAAACCCTAGAGAAGAACAGAATGTATGGGAAAAGCTAGGAAACCTGAAAGTGGACAATGCTATGGTGCTGGATGAGATACATCCCAGGACACTGAAGGAGCTCAGAGATGTGCTGGTGGGTCTGCTGAAAGATCTGTTCAATAGATCCCTGGTAATGGGAGTGGTGCTGTATGTCGAGAAGAACTGTGCTGGTCCCACTTCACAATAGTGGTAGCATAGGGGAGGCTGGAAACTACAGGCCAGTTAGCCTCACCTTGGTGGTAGGAAAATTAATGGAGACTCTGCTGAAGGAAAGAATAATGAACTACCTACAGTCTGGTGGGTTGCTAGACCCGAGGCAGCATGGATTCATCAGGGGAAGGTCTTGTCAGACAAATCTGATTGATTTTTTTGGTTTGGGTGACTAAAGAATTGGAGCAAGGAAGATCACTTGATGTGATCTACTTGGATTTCAGCAAAGCTTTTGATATGGTCCTGCATAGGAGGCTTGTGAATAAAATGAGAAGCTTGGGACTCGGCACCAAGGTGGTGGAGTGGACTATAAACATGTTGACTGATAGGAGACAGCGTGAAATGGTAAATAGAACATGCTCTGAAGAGTGAATCATTTTAAGTGGAATGCCACAGGGATTAGTTTTAGGACCGGTTCTATTCAATGTCTTTGTGAGCGACATCGTGGAAGGGCTAGAAGGTAAAGCTTGTTTATTTGTGGATGATACTAAGATCTGCAACAAAGTGGACATACCTGAAGGAGTAGAGAGAATGAAAAATGATTTAAGCAAGATTGAAGAGTGGTCGAAGACTTGACAGCTGGGATTCAATGCCAAGAAGTGGAGAGTCACGCATCTGGGGTGCAGTAATCCAAAAGAACTGTGTGTGATGGGGGGTAAAAGACTAATGTGCATGGACTTGGAGAGGGATCTTGAGGTGATAGTGTCTGGAGATCTGAAGATGGTGAAAAAATATGACAAGGCGATAGCTAAGTCAGAAGAATGCTGGGCTGCATAGAGAAAGGAATAACCAGTAAGAAAAAAGAGGTGATAATACCCTTGTACTGGTCCTTGGGGAGGTCTCACCTGGAGTTCTGGAGACCGTATCTGAAAAAGGATAGAGACAGGCTGGAGGCAGTCCATAGAAGGGTGACCAAAATGGTGTGGGATCTATACCAGAAGATTTATGAGGAGAGGCCGAAGGATATGAATATGTAAACATTGGCAGGGAAGACATGATACAGACCTTAAGATACCTGAATGGTTTTAATGATACATGTTCCTCAAAACTTTTCCACAGGAAAGCAAACAGTAGAACTAGGGGTCACGATATGAAATTTCAGGGGGAACAACACAGAACCAGGAAATATTTCTTAATGGAAGGGGGTGGTGGATGTGTGGAATGCCATTCCAGAAGAAGTGGTGAACACAAAAGTAGTAAACAAATTTAAAAAAGTCATGGGATAAACACTGTGGATCCTTAAAGGCTAGAGTTGGAAATTAAGAAAAGAGTGCACGGGGGTTAACCAGCATGGAATGGCAGCTGCTACCTCTAACAGAAGGCATGGGGATTACTATCCTTAACCAATTAGCTTACATGATTTTGATGCATTGGGATCACTACCCTTAACCAATTAGCATACATGATTTTGACGCAACTGCGGCATCACTCTCCACTTTAACGGTGGGAGGGAGGGAGGAAAGGGGAATTGGATTCAGACGACAACCAATGCTGAGCCCTGACTTTTATGGATGGTCTAGGGTATTGATATGCAGACACTATGGAAAAAGCACAGGACTGCTTCTAAAGCCAATTCCAAAAGCAAAGCACATCCAAGCAGAAGCATTGTATGAATTATCAGAAAGGCTGTTCACTCTGTAAAAATGTTGCTATCAGTAATTTTGTTGTGGGTTTGACCATTGCTTGGTTTTGATTTTTAATATTACTACCTTTAACATAAGGCTTGGGGGTAACCAGGATGGAGCGGCAGTTACTACCCCTAACAGAGGCATGGGGGTAACCTGCATGGAGCAGTATTTACTACCATAAGAAGTTTGCTGGGCAGACTGGATGGACCATTTGGTCTTTTTCTGCCATCATTATTATGTTACTATATTATAAGCTGTCTTGCATAGCAGTCATAGTCATGGTAGGTTCATTCACCTGGCTTGCACTCTGCTGGGCCTGACCTTGCCACTCAGGCTTTTCCTCTGTCACATTTTCCAGCTGTGTGTTCACTAGTTCCATGCCAGATTTTCCTGTTACACCATCCACAGGCTCCTGTCTCCAGTACAATTGCTGCTTTTTATCTTCCCCTGCACCTTTGTCCCTTTGGAGGGTAAAGCACTAGTCATGTGAATTAATTGGCTGTTGTGTTTTCTCGGCTTCCAGCTTCAGTGAGTCCTCTCCTGACAGAATGACATTTAAGAGCACTCAGCTTGCTTCTCATTTTTTCAAAGCACAAGCCCGGACAATCTGGTTTCTCCTGTCACATGCCTACAGTTGTCTCTTTCCTTTCAGAAGGCTTTGAATCAGAGCTTGCATTTCTTGCTCAGTCATGCTTTCCCACAAACAAGGCTGACTTGCTTGATCTCTAGTGCAGAACAACTGGCTTGCTGCTGGAGGGCTACACTCTGTTCAGTTATCAATAACTCTGACAGTTTCACTTCCTTCAGGGGCCACACCCTGTTCCTTTTTTTTCCTGAGGAAAAAATAAAAGAAAGAAACTTGCTTGTTCAGCAAATAACTCACTTTGTATCCCTGTCGTAGGCAAACAGAGCTTCTTCCTTGCAATACTGTTTTTTTTTTAAGTTATTTTCTTCAGGCCCCAAACACCACTCTCTATATTAAGCAAAAAAATTGTTTTTCTTGCTCCTTCCTGAGCCATAGACTTTAAAACTTTTCAGTGCTTTGTGCACTTCTAGCAGCACTACTTCTGCCCCACTCTACTTCTTTGGGCAGGTTGCACACAATAAACTTTCTTTTTCTTTCTTTTCCTCCCCTGGAGATTTGGGTTTCTGCGTGTGTGGTTGTGTAGAAGAGAAATCTCCATACATAACACCATATGTGGTAGAGTCGAGCAACTTCAGGCTGGACACTTACTTCACACAGAACTCCAACTTCTTTCACAAAAAAATTGTATTTTATTATAACAGTATTTATAGCATCTCATGTAGACTTACCTTCATCAGTGTTCTCACATCTTTGCACACAGAGAGGGCTCAGGCCTCCTGTTCCCAGCTGACTGCACATCAGGGTCCCACCCACAGAGCTCTTTCCCTCTGTGGGGTTTAAGGTGGACCAGACTAGCTATCTTATCCCATACAAGTTAAAGGGGAGTGTAGGGCCACTGCTTTGCAGTCATATGCATTTCACTAGAGTGATGGGAGTGAAAATGAAACTTTGAGATTGGTTTATGTACAAAATGTAACCATTTGTTTACAGGATTTCACATATTCTCCTCTTATTGGACCCAGACCTTTGCAAATTTAGCAAAAAATGTGAATCGTCTGTGAGGTGGACAGATTGTATGTTTTATTTAAATAATTTTTCCACGTGATTGCAGCTTACCTGTTGGAGCAAAAAAATGTTTAATTGTCACTTTTATTTTGGCAAAAAAAGAGATACTACATATCTGGAAGGGTGATGTTTTGCTTAGATTTAGACATTGGACAGAAGAGAGAGAGAATTTTGCTTCCTTGGAATTGATAAAGCAATGTGAATTCCTGAATAATAGATGTTTGTTTTGTTTATAACCTTATTTTAATTTTTGGTGGAATATTCATCCTAGAGTTTTGTTTGAATGCTATGTTGACCTTTCTAGTTTGTTACATATATTTTATTGTTAGAACTTTTGTTCTATATCTGTTTGTGTTTGTGGGTTGGTATGAGTGTGGAATGTGTGGTCTATGTGTCATGGGGGTTTGTTACAGCTGTGGAATATAAAACTTAGTGATCTTTTCAGACATGTTATTTAATCTTGTTTTGTGGGAATGTTTTCCCATGCTCAGATGTTTATTGTTGTAAAGGCTTATAAAGTTGTGACTGAATAAATAAATGGTTAAAAGAAGGGTTTACTGATGTTCTACCAGGGGGAAAAATGGGTAGAGATCAATGTGAATGTCATCTTGAGAAATTTGCTTTCAGTAAGGGAAAATTGTTTTAGCTATAATGTAATGTGAAGTGTGAATTATTTGTGTTATTTTTGGAAAGAATTGTTTAATGATATGTAAAAAAGTAAATAAAGTATTATCCCTAACAGCTGTATGCTACACAGAATTTTGACAAGGGCAGAATGGGATATAATACACTCAGGGCTGGTGCAAGTGTAGTAGGCGCCCTAGGCGACTTCTGCCTTGTGACCACCCCCCCATGGTCAAATCGTGCTGCCCTGCGCCACCCACCAGATTGCGCTGCCCCCCCGGGTCATGCCGCCCCTGCTGTGGTCCTGACTCCTACCTTGTTCACGTGCTTCTCAGGGCTTCAATTGCGTGGCCTGCATTGGTCCTAATCTCTACTCCTCTTTGCTGCAAGTGAAATCACTCATGGCATCACATGGTTGCTCTTCGGCGCCCCCTAAGACTCTGCACCATAGGCGACTGCCTAGTTCACCTAATGGATGTGTCGGCCCTGAATACACCTACCCCCACCAATTATCAGAGACCTTACTCCAACAAAATAAATGGAACAAGGACTACCCCTGGAGACTCCAGATCCCATTTTTTCTCTGGTATCACTCATATGCAGTTGCTTCCTGTTAAGATTTTGCAGAGCCCAGAGATGTGTAAGATGGTATCAAAAGAGGATGTTCCACCACCCACATCAGATCAAAGGCACATCAGTCCCATGACCAGATAGTGGAGCTGGAGAAAGATTTCTTTTTTTTAAATTTTTGTACATAAGAACATAAGAATTGCCATACTGGGTCAGACTGAGGGTCAATCAAGCCCAGTAGCTTGTTTCCAACAGTAGCCTGTCTAGGTCACAAGTACCTGGCAAGATCCCAAACAGTAAATAGATCCCATGCTGATATCACGCAGTGATAAGTAATGGCCATTCCCTAAGTCTACTTGGTTAATAGCAGTTTATTGACTTCTCCAGGAATTCGTGCAAATCTTTTTTAAATCCAGTTACAATAATAGTCTTAGTCACATCCTCCAGCAATGAATTCTAGAGCTTAATAGTTGGATGAGTGAAAAATAATTTTCTCCGATTTATTTTGAATGTGCTACTTACTAACTTCATGGAGTGTCCCCTAGTCTTTGCAGTTTTTGAAAGAGTAAATAATCGATTTATATTTACACATTCTATTCCACTCATGATTTTATAGATTTCTATCATATTCCCCCTCAGCAGTCTCTTCTCCAAATTAAACAGCCTTAACCTCTTTAGCCTTTCCTCATAAGGAAGCCATTCTATCCCCTTTATCATTCTGGTCACCCTCCTCTGTACCTTTTTCAGTGCAACTATATCTTTTTTTGAGATGCAGCAACCAGAATTGTATACAGTACTCCAAGAGTGGCCTTACCATGGAGCAATACAGAGGCATTATGATATTTTCCATTTTATTCTCCATTCCTTTTATAATAATTCCTAACATTCTGTTTGCTTTTCTGCCACACACTGAGGTGGCAGTTTTAAAGTATTATCCGCTATGATGCCCAGATATTTTTTCTTGGTGGTAACTTAATATGAAATCTAATATCATGTAACTACAACTGGGTTACTTTTCCGCATGTGCATCACTTTGGACTTGTCCACATTCAATTTCATCTGCCATTTGGATGTCTAGTTTTCCAGTCTTACAAGGTCCCCCTGCAATTTTTCATAATCCGCTTGTGATTTAACAACTCAGAATAATTTTATGTTGTCTATGGTGGCTAAAAACAAGGAGGGTAGCTTTCAACCTCTTCTTTCCAGGATACTAGATTTACTCCCATGAAAAGGAGTGCCAGTATCCTCAATTAGGGTGGATACGCCTTCAGAACATCCGCATAGTGATTCTAGTTGTAATGTCTCTTCCTGTGCTTCTGGCAGAGCATCCCGCACCTGCTGCATCCATGGGCTGCGTTTTTGCAGTTCCTGCTTCCCTTGAACTATTTTTATAGGCCTGGTAGCCGGGAATTCCTAAGGCACTAGCTGATGAAATCACATCCTGTCCAGGTATTTTGTTTGAAGTTCAAATATTTTTTATTTTATTTTTCAGTAAAATGAAAATTTAAAACAACAAATAAACACATAGAACTGAAATACAAAACAAAAAAGTAAATAAAATTAAACAACAAAACCATCAAATCGAGAGAGTGGATTATAAAGACTGCAAAGTCCTTCAAATAATGTTGCTGGTAGAGGGTGTAAGAACATAAGAATATAAGAAATTGCCATGCTGGGTCAGACCAAGGGTCCATCAAGCCCAGCATCCTGTTTCCAACAGAGGCCAAACCAGGCCACAAGAACCTGGCAGGTACCCAAATACTAAGAAGATCCCATGCTACTGATGCCAGTAATAGCAGAGGCTATTCCCTAAGTAATAGCAGAGGCTATTCCCTAATTTCCACTTACCACTGAATAACCAAAACTCAAGAAAAAAGAGATTTACCGTGGGCTCAGGTAGGATAAGACCTGTAACCCACAGACACCCATTATTGAAAGCTGTGCAACCCACAACTCTATCCCACCACTCACACAGGCCATTAAGGAACTTAAAAAGTATTACAGTGGGCTCTGGAAGAATAAGACCTGTGTTCCATAGACACACACTGTATCAAGTGCAACAAGTACAAAATGCCTTCTCTGTATTAAATTCTGAAGAAGTCCTTGAGAAAAAGATTGAAATGTTATCGGAAAAGAGAGAAAAAACCCAATGCATACAGAAATTCCAAATCAGAAACCAAAGGAAAAAGCTAACAGTGATGGATGACTCTGTCATCAGAGGCATTAATATCTTCCCTTGCACAAATGCAAAGAGAAAAGTGGATAACAAAACTCAACTAAATAGGTCATAAAAGGAGTCCAGGAACAGCAGTAACCTGAGCAAAGAAAGCTGGAAAGCTATGAGCACAAATGCTCGTAGTTTGGGTAATAAAATCCCAGAGCTGCAAGCCCTAATGGTGGAAGCAGACTTGGACGTTGTTGCTGTCACGGAAACATGGTTTACAGAATATCATGACTGGGATACGGCAATACCAGGCTATAACTTGTTAAGGAAGGACAGAGAGGATAGGAAAGGGGGAGGAGTGGCTCTATATGTCAGAAACAATATCCAAGCATCTGAGCTGCAAGGAACATGGGGCAAAGAAGAAGCACTATGGGCCGACTTAAAAAAAGATGGGGCATCCATTTTTATTGGAGTGGTTTACAGGCCTCCAAACCAAAAGGAAGAGCTGGACAGAGATCTGATTGAAGACATCCACAGGATAGCAAAGAAAGGAGAAGTGGTGATCGTTGGAGACTTTAATATGCCAGATGTAGACTGGAGAATCCCATCTGCAGAATCTAATAATAGTAGAGAAATAGTAGATGCCCTGCAATTAGCTTTGTTCAAACAAATGGTAATGGAACCCACGAGAGAAGGAGCTATACTCGACTTAGTGCTCACTAATGGAGATAATGTCTCAGACGTCCAGGTGGGTGCCCACTTCAGCACCAGTGATCATCAAACGGTATGGTTTAATATCACAAAAAGGAGACGGAAAAGAAGCACAAAAACCCAAGTTTTGATGTTCAAAAACACAGACTTTGATGAAATGGGGAAGTACCTGGAGGAAGAACTAAAAGGCTGGGAAAACGAGAGAGATGTGGATCAACAGTGGACCAATCTAAAAGGAGCAATCACCAAGGCAACTAATCTATATGTTAGAAAAGTAAAGAAAAGCAAAAGAAAAATGAAACCTATCTGGTTCTCAAAGGAGGTGGCTGACAAAATAAAGGCTAAAAGAACAGCGTTCAAGAAATATAAAAGATCCCAAAAGGAGGAACACAAAGAAGAATATCTGGTAGAACTGAGGGAGACGAAGAAATTAATCAAGATGGCAAAAAGTCAAGCGGAAGAGAGGATTGCCAAAGAGGTAAAGAGTGGTAACAAAACATTTTTCAGATACATCAGTGAAAAGAGAAAAGTTCAAAGTGGTATAGTGAAATTGAAAGGTGGAAAGGATCAATGTGTGGAGAGAGACGAAGAAATGGCAGAAATATTAAATGAATACTTCAGTTCTGTGTTCACTAAAGAGGACCCTGGAGAAGGACCGACACTAGTTAACAAGAAACTGGAGGGGAATGGAGTAGATGTAACTCCATTCACAGTAGAAAATGTATGGGAAGAGCTGGTGAAACTGAAAGTGGACAAAGCCATGGGGCCTGATGAAGTTCATCCCAGAATACTGAGGGAGCTCAGAGATGTGCTGGCGGGTCCGCTGTGTGACCTATTCAATAGATCCCTAGAAACGGGAGTGGTGCCGAATGATTGGAGGAGAGCGGTGGTGGTCCCGCTTCACAAGAGTGGGAACAGAGAAGAGGCTGGTAACTACAGACCGGTTAGCCTCACTTCGGTGGTGGGAAAAGTAATGGAGTCACTGTTGAAAGAGAGAATAGTGAACTATCTACAGTCGGGAGAATTGCTGGACCAGAGGCAGCATGGATTCACCATTGGAAGATCCTGTCAGACAAATCTGATTGACTTTTTTGACTGGGTAACCAAGGAATTGGATCGAGGAAGAGCACTCGATGTCATCTACTTGGATTTCAGCAAAGCTTTTGACACTGTCCCGCACAGGAGACTGGTGAATAAAATGAAAAGCTTAGGAGTGAGTGCCGAGGGTGGTGGCCTGGATTGCAAACTGGTTGACGGACAGAAGACAATGTGTGATGGTAAATGGAACTCTCTCTGAAGAGAGAGCGGTTTTAAGCGGTGTACCGCAGGGATCGGTGTTGGGACCGGTCCTTTTCAATATCTTTGTGAGCGACATTGCGGAAGGGATAGAAGGTAAGGTATGTCTTTTTGCGGATGACACTAAGATCTGCAACAGAGTGGACTCGCCGGAAGGAGTGGAGAGAATGAGACGGGATTTAAGGAAGATGGAAGAGTGGTCGAAGACATGGCAGCTGACATTCAATGCCAAGAAGTGCAAAGTCATGCATATGGGGAATGGAAATCCGAATGAACTGTATTCGATGGGGGGAGAAAGGCTGATGTGCACGGAGCAGGAGAGAGACCTTGGGGTGATGGTGTCTAATGATCTGAAGTCAGCGAAACAATGTGACAAGGCGATAGCTAAAGCCAGAAGAATGCTGGGCTGCATAGAGAGAGGAATATCGAGTAAGAAAAGGGAAGTGATTATCCCCTTGTACAGGTCCTTGGTGAGACCTCACCTGGAGTATTGTGTTCAGTTCTGGAGACCGTATCTCCGAAGAGACAGAGACAAGATGGAGGCGGTCCAGAGAAGGGTGACCAAAAAGGTGGAAGGTCTTCATCAAATGACTTATGAGGAGAGATTGAAGAATCTAAATATGTACACCCTGGAGGAAAGGAGGAGCAGAGGTGATATGATACAGACTTTCAGATACTTGAAAGGTTTTAATGATCCAAAGACAACGACAAACCTTTTCCATAGGAAAAAAATCAGCAGAACCAGGGGTCACGATTTGAAGCTCCAGGGAGGAAGATTCAGAACCAATGTCAGGAAGTATTTCTTCACGGAGAGGGTGGTGGATGCCTGGAATGCCCTTCCGGAGGAAGTGGTGAAGACCAGAACTGTGAAGGACTTCAAAGGGGCGTGGGATAAACACTGTGGATCCATAAAATCAAGAGGCCGTCAATAAAGAGTGGGTGGCTAGCCAGAATGACGGCTACTGCCTGGAGACAATACCCTTATTCAATAAACATACACATGGTTACTGTGACTCCAACATCGCTCTAAGCTACAACAGCAAGAGGAAATGTGGAAAAAAGGATTTGCACTCACAAAGTGGGGAGTAGCTGGCTTGTTACGGCGGTTACTACCCCAAACCAAATAAGCCTGATACTTCACTTTCAATGCATATCCAGCATAGCTCTCTGCTTCAACGGCAGGGGAGAAGAAAAACTGATACTTCACGCATATCCAGCATAGCTCCCTGCTTCAACGGCAGGGGAGAAGAAAACCTGATACTTCACGCATATCCAGCATAGCTCTCTGCTTCAACGGCAGGGGAGAAGAAAAACTGATACTTCACGCATATCCAGCATAGCTCTCTGCTTCAACGGCAGGGGAGAAGAAAAACTGATACTTCACGCATATCCAGCATAGCTCTCTGCTTCAACGGCAGGGGAGAAGAAAAACTGATACTTCACGCATATCCAGCATAGCTCTCTGCTTCAACGGCAGGGGAGAAGAAAAACTGATACTACAAGCATATCCAGCATAGCTCCCTGCTTCAACAGCAGGGGAGAAGAAAAACAACCAATAAGGGCTGAACAACACAGTCTGGGTAAAACAAATAAGCATGGGTGTAGCTTGCTTATTGCGGCGGTTACTTCCCCTACTACCCATAACTAATCAAGCTTGATATTTCACTTGGTTGCAGCTCCATCACTGCTCTCTACATTAATGGTGGGGGTGGAAGGGAAATAGAACCAAAGAGCTAAGAGAAACAGATAAGTATGAGAAAAAAATGTGAAGCTTGCTGGGCAGACTGGATGGGCCGTTTGGTCTTCTTCTGCCGTCATTTCTATGTTTCTATGTTTCTATGTTTCTAAGTCAACTTGATTAATAGCAGTTACATTAACTGCACTAACCACATCCCCTGGTAACAAATTCCAGAATTTAATTGTGCATTGAGTGAAAAATAATTTTCTCCGATTAGTTTTAAATGTGCTACTTTCTAACTTTATCGAGTGCCCCCTAGTCCTTCTATTATCCGAAGGTGTAAATAACTGGTTCGAAAGGCATCCACACCATAGCCCAAGATGCCAGGCATTGGAACTTCGCAGTGACCGCCTTCTGATATTTACAGCACATACAAACCGTGTTCCACCAACATTGTTCATTTAGTTGATCACTATTCTTCCAGAAGGACAAGATCATTTTAATCATGGCACTTAGCAAAAAATCCAAGAGCTTCCTGTGTATAATAGAAAGAGAAAAGGGAAGTGCAGAAGCCAGCAATATCACTATGTGGTATGTAATTGTACATTGTGGGGTAGATTTTACAAATCTACGCGCGCATGTACTTTTGTTCGCGCACCAGGCGCGAGCAAACGTATGGGGGATTTTCTAAGATACGCACGTAGCCACGCGTATCTTATAAAATCCGGGGTCGGCACGCGCAAGGGGGTGCACATTTGTGCACCTTGCGTGCGCCGAGCCCTGTGCACGCTGCCTGTTCCATTCACTCCCCTGCACCTTCCCCTCCCTAACCCACCCCCCCCCCCCGGCCCTATCTAAACCCCCTCCCTACCTTTATCTTAAAAGTTACTACTGCCTCCGGGCAGTAGTAACTTACGCCACGCCCCTGAGCCAGAAACACGCCCACGGACACGCCCTGGACATGCCGCATCACTCCCGACACGCCCCCCAGGCAAGCCCAGGGACTTACGTGCGTCCTGGGGCTTGTGCGCGCCGCCGAGCCTATGCAAAATAGGCTCAGCGCATGCAGGGGGGTTTTAAAAGGGTAACGCGCGTACCTTATGCGCGTAACCCTTTTAAAATCCGTCCCTGTAAATGTAATGCTTGAGATATGGTGATCCAGATTTTGTCCCAAAATGGGTGTACAATAGGACAAAAAAACAACACGAGACAAAGTAGCATTAGGAAATGAGCAAGGCCAACAACAATGGCTAGCTGATAGGCCAGCACGAAATAATTTCTAGGGAGGGGGGGGGGTGCAAAATTGTGCAACCTGCATGCGCCGAGCCGAGCAGCCTGCCTCTGTTCCCTCTGAGGCCACTCTGAAATCGGAGCAGCCTCGGAGGGAACTTTCCTTCTGCCCTCTCCTGCACCTTTCCCTCCCTTCCCCTATCTAACCCGCCCCCAGCCCTAACTAAACCCCCCCCGACCTTTATTGAAGAAGTTACACCTGCCTCCAGGCAGGCATAACTTGCGCGCGCCGGCTCTCCATCCCCTGGCCCGGTGGTTGTTCCAGAGGCCCCGGTCCCACCCCCGGAATGCACCCAGGCCATCACCCCACCCATGTTCCCGCCCCTGGAATGCCCATTCTTTCAAGCCCCGGGACTTATGTGCGTCCCGGGGCTTGCGCGCACCGCTGAGCCTATGCAAGATAGGCTCGGCGTGCGCAGGGGGAGGAAGGGGTAGGTTTTCGGGGGTTGCGCGCGTATCTTATGCGTGTAACCCTTTGAAAATCTACCCCATAGCTTGTAAACTCTGATTCCCTCCTGGGAAATCAAATTAATTGGAGTGTGGATATATTATCTGCAAGAGAGGGCTATCCTCCCATCAAACTCAGATCCCTCCCATTTCAGATTTCTGGTATACAACTGTTGACTATGGATTAGTCAACAACCAAAGAAATTGTAATCATTCTGGGCCACATGGTGGAGGCAATTCATGTAGTTTCACTTACTCGCCTTCATATTCGGCTCGTGCAGTGGAGCCTCCACTCCCAATGGGACCATCCCAAACAATCCTTTTCAACCAGAGTGATAATTTCACAGCAAATGAAGCAGGATCTTCGCTGGTGGCTACATTCCTACATTTTCCAGGAGGGATCTCTTCGCCATCTATTTCCTCAACAAATCACGTTGGTGATGGATCATATGGAGCCCATTCAAACTCAAGGAACATGAACATTCATGGAAAGTCAGTTTCAAATCAATGTCCTAGAACTGAGAGAGATCAGATATGCCCTAACAACTTTCATTCGCTTTTTACAGGAAAAGAGCATTCTCATTCAAACTGACAACCAGGTAGCATGTTTTATGTGAACAAACAAGGAGGCTCAGGGTCATGGACTCTTTGCCACTAAGCGATAAAGATATGGGAATGGGCATGCAACCATCAGGCTGTCTTGCAAGTGACCTACCTTCCAGGGATTGCCAACATGTTGGCAGGTAACCTCAGCAGAGTTTTTTGAACACATAAATGGTCTCTACAACAGTCAATAGCAAGCTATATGAATCAGAGTAAAACAGGAAACCAGAAAAGTTTTGCTCCATTCTTCCAAAGGAACTCAGATCTGCTTGTTTGGAATGCAGATCCTATGTACGCTTTTCCACCAATTCCACTGATAGCCAGAATGATGCAAAAGGTGCTCAAAGACTGGGCCCATCTGATCCTCATAGCTCTGGCACAGACAAATTTGGTTCACATATCTTAATACATCTGTCCAGCAGTCCTCCATTTCCTCTCAGGTCAGATCCATCTTTGTTAACTGAAGAAGAGGAAAACCTGTTTCATCCAAACCTTCCCTCATTCAATGTGTTGGCTTGGATGTTGAGTGCTCAATTATTGCCAATTGTTTTTACTCAAGGAAGTTGAGGACATTCTAGCATCTGCCAGAAAACCATCAACTAGAAGAGCCTGTGGGTTTAAATGGTTTACTTGGATCCATTTGCATGTGAATTCAAGGAGTTATTGAACTATTTACTCATTGTCTGATTCAGATCTCAGTACCTCATCAGTGAGAGTACATCTCAGTGCCATAGCGGCTTACCATGGTCAAATTGATGGCAAGCCTATCTCAACTCAACCGTTAGTTTACAAGTTCATTAAAGGCTTATGGCATCCTGAATCTCCAGTCATAAAACTAGATCTAAACATGGTTCTGGCATAAATGATGAAGTTGCCATATGAACCACTGGAGTTGACTTCTCTCAAGTTCCTAACATGGAAAGTAATTTTTCTGGTAGCAGTAACCTCAGCCAAAAGAGTCAGCAAACTTCAGGCTTTAGTTCATTATCTGCCTTATACACAATTCCTCCACAATAGAGTGTTGCTCCACAACCTTTCAAAGTTTCTGCCAAAGATAGTATCTGCTTTTCATATTAATCAAGCCATCATGTTGCCTATGTTCTTCCTGAAGTCAAATGTACATGAAGGTGAGAAAGACCTTCATACCTTAGACCTTAAAAGGGCCTTGGCTTCCTACAAGAGAATAACTCAGTCTCATTGTCAGGCTTCTCAACTATTCATCTTTTACAATCCAAACAGACTGGGCATAGCAGTGGCCAAACATACCGTACATTGTTCATTACACACTGTTAAACCCATGCAGGCTTACAGATTACAGATATCAACAAGACTCATCAAGTTAGAGCTATGGCTGCATCATTGGCTTACACATGAAATGGCTAATTCAGCACTGCTTATCAACAGAAAAAGCAAGTTTGCTTACTGTAAATGGTATTTTCTGTAGATAGCAGGATAAATTAGCTAAACTAAATATTCACCCACCTTCCTGGAAAGTCAATGACCTAGCTAGAATTAGCTCTAAAATCAACTGAAGTGGCTCACAAAGAAACACCTAAGTGGGAATTCCTGCATATGCCCAGTAGAGCAAAAGCCTTTCTAGCTAAGAGCTGTTTAGTGCTGCTGGATGACCTCACCCACATGTAATGGCTAATTCATCCTGCTATCTATGGAAACACCATTTACTGTGAACAAACTTGTTTTTCATTTCTAAGGGAAGAAATGGCCTTGTGATTAATTAATGAAATGTGTTTCTCTGTGACTTGCTGGGTAAAACACTGGAAAAGCCTTGACTTGGTAAGGAATTAGTTCTCTAGGTTTGTATGGCATGCCCACTGATATCTGACTGATAAGGCACTGTTGTGAAGTTCATTTATTCGCTATATTTACTTTATTAGCACTGTGGCTCAGGGTGATAGCTATCTGATTATCTTTTGCATATGTATTGCTGCCTCTGATTTGGTCTGTCAGCTGTGACATTTGCCTACTACGGTATGCATTTCTTGGCAATTTTTCGCCATGCAAAATGAATGCCAAGATCCAGAAATCTTTCCTGAGCAGCACTTTTGACTCTGGCTCCTGAAGGATTGTTGCTGAGGTTTGGAAATGTCTGATGTGCCATATTTCTGGGACTATAAGATGCCTGGGAACGGCAGCTGCATGGTATATTTGCATTCATTTGCAATACAGTTTGGGTTCTTGTCTTTTTTAATGTAACCGAAGCACAAAAGTTGGCAGAATTTTTAATAATTTAGACGAAACTGTGCTGATGGAATTTCTGTTAATTAATAGCTTTCTAATGCGCACTGATTATTCCTTAAAGAGCTATTTTCTCTAAAGTGGTGAAGGAGGAATTAATTACCTATAGTGAATTCCCTCATTTTTGGGATAGGTCAGTCCAAACGAGCTGAATTTTCCCTTAATGTTCAGAAAGTGAAATTTAAAGGCTCATTCTTTTTTGCTCCTTCTAGTACGGTTCCTTCATTAAATTCTTTAATAGAAATAAAAGTTTTAAAATGAAACACCAAAGGCTTAAGTTCCAACTGCTGTATTGTACTCAGGATTAAATCGAGGTAAACTAGATTTGGGAATTTGAGCAGTAATAATAATTATTTGGATTTTTTTTAGCTGTTTATTTCAAAGAAGGCTCAAAGCAGTTAACAGCATTATTAGTAATTCAGTGACAATAAGTCACTGCCCAAAAGATCTTACAATCTAAAAGGTAGATTTTAAAAGCCTTGGGCGTGTGTGCAGATGGATGCGTCAATTTTAAAACATATGTGTGTATATGCGTTCGTGTTTTAATATCAGCTAGTCGCGCGTACATGTGCGCACAATTTCATATTGACGTGCATGTGCTCACAAATGCTGCCTTGCTCACGTAAGTGGGGAGGAGTTTACTAGATACGCTCACCAGCGCTAGAGCCCATTTTCCCATTTCGTTCCCAGTTCGCCCCGTTAACCAATCGGCCTTCCTTACCACCCCTATTACTTTGCCTACCTTTTGCCCTGTTAGGCCAGACCCCCTAAACCACATTAAGTAACCTATATTGTTTTGTTTTATGACTTACACGCCGTCCATAGTGGAAGTAAAGTTACGCCGTAGGGGACCCGGTGCGTGTAAATCGGTACATGCAGAAATCATGCCTCAGCCCTTGCCCCACCCTTACCCTGCCCAGACCATGCCCACACCCTGCCCCTTTTTCCTGAAATTTGTTTTCTATGCGTAACAGGAGATATGCGTGTTGTCGCAGTCCTTTTAAAATCCATGTGGCACATGCGTGTCCAAGACACGCATGTCTCCAAGTTTTAGCATGTGCAAACCTTTTAAAATTGACCAGTAAAATGGTAACTTTCAAACGGATGTATGGGCACACATATACAGCCAGATATGTGGCAATTTTATATCTGAGCACATTCGCTCACGTTAGAAAATAGCTCTGGCATGTGTATGTGTGCTCCTCATTGTAAGCTTGGGCGCACACAGCAGTGTAAGTCAGCTTTGGGACAGGCAAGGGAGGGAATTTTATAACAGGCGTGGGACACTGTAGGGTTCATAACTCTATGTTGATTGCCAATTATATTATTTGGCTGGTGAGGTCTTCAGGTTTGGGGGTCAGGTTATCACTGGCGCCACTGTGGAAAGCACTGACAAGACAATTCTTATCCTCTGTCCCAGAATGCTCACCAGGTACAATAATTACTCATATAATGATTAACATCAACCAACAGTCTGTTTGTAAAAATGATAAGCCCTCTTTCATCAGGTTTTCTTGTTTTCCAATAATTTATTGATTATATGCTCTGAAACATTTCACATACAATCTTTTTTTCTTTCTTTCTCAGATTGCATTAGAACATTTCACGTAAGAAACATAAGTTGAGTTTAGAAAGACAAAAGGGGGTGGATTTTAAAAGCCCTGCGCGCGTAAATCCGGAAGGATTTACGCGCGCAGGGCCCTCGCACGCCGGTGTGCCTATTTTGCATAGGCCGCCGGCACGCGCAGAGCCCCGGGACGCGCGTAAGTCCCGGGGCTTTCTAAAAGGGGCGGGGAGGGGGGCGTGTCGGGGGCGTTCCTGAAACGATGCGGTGTTTCGGGGGCGTGCCACGGCGTTTCGGGGGCGGGCCCGGGGGCATGGCACCGGCCCGGGGGCGTGGTCGAGGCCTCCGGACCAGCCCTCGGGTCGGGTGACGGCGCCCCGGGTTCTCTCCACCTAGCTTGAACAAGCTAGGTGGAGAGAACATTGCACAAATCTCATCTTGGAGTGAGTTTCCTCACTCCGAAGGCCATCAAATCTTCACAAGAGACCACTGTTCTGTTCGTACGTCTCATGTTGAATGTCATAGTGGCCCCCAACCCCCTACACTCATACCTAATCCCCACCTCGAGTTACTAGGTGGGCCTCCCATAGGGATACAAATACCTGTCTAGGGAGGAGGCATTATAGCAAGTCAGTCAGTCAGAGTCTCTCTCTCTCTCTCTCTCTCTCTACCCCCCCCCTGTAGCATACTGGCAAGGGTCTCTCTCTCTCTCATACTGAAACAGGCTAACCATGATAAACCTTTACCAGCCTCTAGCACACAACGTAACTCAAATGAAAGAGGTGTAGTTATTGGCCGCGTTAGGAGCCGTGCTAACACTGCGGCTGTTTCGCGGCACACGATAAATCCTTCCTACTTTACATTTACTCCGCCCCCTGAATACAAAATTAAAAATTTGCAAATCGCGTTAACGGCTGTTAGCATGATTTGCGGAATTATCTCCCGCGGTAACTCCTTGGAAAATGACCCCCTTAGTCTTGTTATTGTCATGTTGCTGTGGTCGAAACTGGAAAGAGGACCCTGGAATGTAATCTTGTATTATCTATGCCCACTGTAAAGAGGCTGAGCTGTAGGATTAATACTACTTGCCTTCTTTGCTATGTGGTCACTGCGTTGCTTTCTTTTCTCTGGGTCGGGGTAACTGACTCTTTTAGCACAAACATGCTCGGTAAATCTGATCATCAGGAGATCCTGAGCCTACCAGCAGACTGGCATATGGTGATAGCCTTTCAGGTAAGTCCTCATCATAGACTTCATGGGATGGTGCTTTGCCTAAAATAACTCCATGAGGCGCTGCACCTAAGGGTCCTCGTGTCAATCATCAAGGCCAGTAGAATGGCAACTTAGTAGTACCACCTGTACAGGTCTGGGCAACCCATGGGCATGTAGAACACAGCCCAATGTGGTACACAGTATCTAAAATATAAATATTTTTATTTCAGCCACTGATGTACTGGATAGGGCTCCTGGGGGCTCTTAGGAGTCTCGTGTTAATTACATTATGATATCAAAGAGTGTCCCATGAAGTGAAACAGATCTAGCAAGAGCTCCTTGATAAGAAACTGGCAGCATATCACTGATCCCAGCTATCTTAATTCAACACTCACATAAGACAGTTATTGAAATGTCTGGCATAGAAACGCAGGCATTTTGCAGTTTTGATACTGCCCCTGGAGAGAATTTGACTGCCCCTGAGCATAGACTCTGACAGAAGCAGTCACTTGCATACCAGTTTCAAAGCTGGTAATGAGGACAGAGCCTTAATTCTGCCAGGCTTATCTCTGGCAAGAAACGATTCAATCATGTTATTCCATTGTTAGCGGAACTGCTCTGGTTACCTATTTCATTTCTTGTCCAGTTTAATCAGCTGTCTAACCTTTAAAGCACTTTGATGGGGATCTCCTCAGTATCTCTCCAAGTTTTTAGTCCCTTTTCAGCCTTCTTGTACCCTCCATTCCTCTCAACACGAGTTTTAACTTTACCTTCTCCGAGAGCTATTAGATTGGAACATACTTGAGAGATTGCTTTTTCTTATCTTGCCTATGGAACTCATTTCCTTTAGGACTGCAGCTAGAAAAAGATTATGTAGAATCTAGGAAAGCTTTAAAGATGTTCCTCTTTACACTAGCCTATGCAGACCAGTTTCTTTAGATATTTCACTGAATCGTGATCCACTCTGATCGAGGTTCCAGGGTCTAGCTTAGTTTCATTTAGTTGGGTTTGGCTTGCTCTCCTAATCTATCTTTTACTTTACTTGTCTCAAATTTCTTTGTATTTTAGTCATTTGCTATGCATATTTATTCATTTTTGTTTTAGTTACGTCATTGCTTTTAGTGACTTACATTATACATATTTTACATTATGCTTTTTTTATTGCTTTTAGTGATTTATATTTTGCTTACTATATTTTTATCTCTTTTTTCGTTTATACCTTTTGCTGTTTTGATTATATTATATTTTTGTTATTGTAATTTCATATGAAACTGTATTTCATCATTCTTATTTGTAAATTGCTTTGACTTTGAAAGAAAGGTGATTTATCAAGATAAATGGCTTAATTAATTAAGTCAATTTAAACTCAGAATGCAACAGTTGACCCAAATAAGGTATTTTGTATATGTTTTGGCAAATGGATACTGCACAAACAACAAATCATTTGCTGTATCTTGCAGTAATATAGAGAATACAAGCAAATACTATTAATATTCCATTCAGATATTTGTTTTAACAAAATATAAATGTAAATATTTATTTTGCATATGATATCTTTGTGGGCTAAGCACTCTTTCTAGAAATGTTTGTTCAATCCAGTATTCATGCACCAGCCAAGATGCCACCTTCATGGGGAATTCTTTATTATAGTAAACTAAAAACCCACACAATTATTTTACTGTTTGATTCTTTTTCAGTACTAAGTTAACCCAATTTTTTAAAAATGAAAATGTACCTAGCTGCTAGTGGGGGGGAATTAGAGAAACTGTAGCTGCCAGTAGTGGATAAGAAAAATCAATCATGGTATAGTATTGACTTGCATTGAAATGTGACTTGGCAAGACAGGAGTGGACAATCTTATGAAAGCAGGTCACTTTAGAACAATACCCGACAAGTTACAACATTTCTCTTCAGTTTCCCCTCCATCCACTGTTCCCTCTTAGCTGTGGGCATGTGCACACATACAAAGTTCATGAACCGCATGCACACGGCAAAATGTAGTGCACGCAAGAAATCCCAGTATTATTTGCATTAAACTGGCTTGTAGCACACAAATTTGAACTCAGTTTCTAATAAAGTTACACAAACATTAGAAGGAACATCGCCTCCATCCTTCCTTGTTTAATCTCTCTCTCCTTCATCCAGTTACATTAGTGACCATGGGGGTGGCCCGACCTGCTGGGTCAATGGCAAAATCAGCTTGGTGCATTCAAGCTATGGGTGACTCTCTTCTTCTTCTTCCTTCCTCTCCCCGCTGCCCACCACCAAGACAGCTGACTGTAAGACTCCATCCGTACTGAACTAGTGGTCCCCCAAAACCTTATAAGATGAGGCCTGATCTTGGATTCCCACTAAACTAGAATTGGGGCGTACTGGTCCTTGGTTTTGATTTTCAGATGGAGATGAGATGTATTTACCTACAGAGGCTATGGTTTGTAATTAATTTTCAGGTAATGGTAATAGTGAAAATCCCATGAAAGTTCACCATCCCATTCCTCTTCTGCTTGCTTCTCAGACATTAAATGGCTGAGGCTTCATGTGAAATTTTGCCTTGCTTTACTGGAGCTTTGGAGTTGCAGAGCTGCACAAGAGAATGGACGTGCTCAAGGCACCATGGCACCACCAGAACTTGAATTAACCTTCAACACGGAGAGTGGCTTTTTGGGGGGAATATACGTAAAATAAAATATTCCAAAGATAAAATTAGGTGTAAATAACAGATTAATAGAAAAGACATTTTTCTAAATTTAAAAATGACAATACTTCCATATTTATATTCATGCAGGTTTTTGGGTTTTTTTGCCTTTGTAACAACAATCCTCTGACAGAGAGGTGGATCCTTTGAGTCAGCCAGGAGGAGTGTTGCCATTTTATGATGATTTGGGGGCCTGTGAATACTAGCCTTGCAGCACCCCCAAACCCAACTGGACTGAAGGTCAGAAGCCTGGTTTGGAAATCAATCTAGGATCCCCTGTATGGCAGTGAACAACACCATTGGGCCATACCCTCACAAGCATCTCTGTTTTAAGACTGTCAGGTATAACATAGAAACACAGAAACATATAAACAATAGCAGAAAAGGACCAAATGGTCCATCAGATCTGCCCAGCAAGCTTATGGTAGCACCAGCCGTGCCATATAGGTCCTTCCCATAAAGGTATCATCAGGGGTGGCATCTGCCATGCAAGTTACCCCCCATACTTATTTTCCCAAACCTTCAAAGTCAGGATCCTTGTTGCCCCTTTATCTCTTACCACTGAAGCAGAGAGCAATGTTGGAGTTACATCACAAGTATAAGGCTTATTGGTTAAGGGTAGTAACAGCCGCATCAGCAAGTTACCTCCATGCTTATTTGTTTTCCCAGACCGTTAAATTCATCTCCTTGTTGGTTGCTGCCTGAAACTAATTCTCCTTTTTCTCTTTTCCCCTGCTGTTTAAACAGAGAGCAATAATGAGTTTATTTATTTATTTATTTATTTATTTATTTAAACATTTTTGTATACCGAACATATTGTATACACTTCAAGTCGGTTTACAATAAAACAACTGACTGTCTTTAACGACATGTCTTAAAACAAATAAAATATTATAAATGATAAAGCAAAATTAGAAATTAAAATGAAACCCTATAAATAGTAACATTAAATTATACTATAATCAATTAAAAAATAATAAAATACATACATTCATTCAATCTTCAAACTAATAATAGGGTTAAAAATAAAATAAAATAAATAAAATCTAGTAGTTATACTTTAGTATTTTAATTCCCAGAAGATCTGTTAGAATCAATCTGTTATAGTGAAGGCTTGCGTGTACAGCCATGTTTTTAGGTGCTTCTTGAAAAACTGAATATTTTCCTCTAATCGTAGCTCAAGCGGGAGGGAATTCCACAATTTAGGGCCAGCTATCGAGAGGGCCCTTTCCCTAACTGTATTGAGGTGAGCTGATTTTACTGAAGGAACAGAAAGAAGTGCCTTGCCTAAGGACCGTAGATTACGAGGAGGTATATGGATATGCAAAGCTGCATTCAGCCATTCGTTGTTGTTGCCATATATGGCTTTATGAATCAGCGTTAGGCATTTGTATTTTATTCGATAGCTGATAGGAAGCCAGTGCAAATTCATTAGAACTGGGGTGATGTGATCAAATTTATTAGAGTTCGATAGTAATCTCGCAGCCGCGTTTTGCAAGAGTTGCAATGGGCGAATGGTTACCAAGGGGAGGCCCAAAAAAAGGGCATTGCAATAATCCAATTTTGTCAGCAATAATGCCTGAAGCACTATTCGAAAATCATTATGATGTAGCAAAGGCTTTAGTTTTCTTAGAATTCGAAGTTTGTAAAAACCATCTTTTATTATGGTTTTTACAAAAGCCTTTAAATGAAATTCGCTATCTAGTATAGCTCCCAAGCTCCTAACGTCATACTTGATGTTTAAGGCCGGTGGCATGGAATTGATTTCTAATTCAATTTTCTCTGTAACCTTATTACAGATATATAACATTTCTGTTTTGGCATTATTAAGAGAGAGAGACATCTGAGTAAGGAGTTGATTAATGGAATTGTAATAAATGTCCCATAATTTCAAAGTAGTCCGACTCCTTAGTGAATCTTTAATTGGAAGAATTATCTGGACATCATCAGCAAAAATATAGTGAACCAATCCTAAACCTGCTAAAAATCTACATAGCGGTGCCATGTATATATTAAACAACATGGGAGAAAGAGATGACCCTTGCGGCACTCCTGTAGTCAATCTCATCACTTTAGATTCTACTGTGTTTATTTTGACTTTAAATGATCTCTCTGTTAAATAAGATGTAAACCAATCAAGAGTAGTATCTTTGAGACCAATTTCTTTAAGTCTACAAATCATGGACTCATGATTTATAGTATCGAAAGCCGCGGATATATCCAATAGAATCAGGAGATACGAATTTCCATGATCTAACCCTCTCAGGATAGTGTCAGAGAGTTGTATCAACAGTATGAAGGCTTATTGGTTAAGTGTAGTAACTGCCGCACCAGCAAGTTATCCCCATGTGCTCTTTTCCTCATTTCTATCTTCTAGCCTTTAGGGATCCACAGTGTTTATCTCATGCCCTTTTGGGATCTTTCACTGTTTTTGTCTTCACCACTTCCTTTGGAAGGGCATTCCAGGTATTCACCACCCTCTCCATGAAGAAATACTTCCTGACGCTGGTTCTGACTCTTCCTCCCTGGAGTTTCAGTTTGTGACTCCTAATTTTACTGATTTCTTTCCAAGGGAGAAGGTTTGTAGAATGTATATCTTAAAACCTGTGGAGGACCTGCTTCCCAGCAAAGTGAAAAGTCTTTATTCTGTGAGATTAGATCCATTGTGTTGGAGGGCTTTTAAATACAAGTCGTTTCCAATCCCAATAGCTGATTGCTCCACTGCCTTCCTCATTCTGCTGCGATTGTGCTCCATAACTCACCTTCTTTTCTTTAATCTCAGACCAAATACAAATATTCGACCTCCTGTCACGCTTTTTACATTGCACATTATGTACATCTTTTACCACCCTTTCATCAGAAATATGTAATCTTTTCCAGAGACCTGCAGTGATTCAATTATACTCAGTAAATTGGGTATAAGATGCTTTTTTTTAATGTAGGCCACAGAATTTCTTCCTCCTGAAAAAGCTGTGTCTAAGATTTTCATAATGCAGCATAATTAGATGCTTTGTCTGCAGAGGTCTCCAAATATGCTTGATTATAAATAAATAATATTGCATTTTGTTTACTGTGCATGACAGGAGAGGAAGCCGTTGGATTGCCTTAGTCTTGTCGCCTCTACAAAACTACACAGTTTTACAATTTTTAATTAAAATTGTTAGTAAGGATCCTGCTAAGGGAATGGATTGATTTAGCTACACATTCATTTTGAATCCTCAGGAAATAATTCTATTTTCTATTACTGGAGCTCTGAGAAAGATTCTCTAGAATCCTGAATTCCCAAATTCTTTAGATGTGAGAATTGTGAAACGGTGTGGTCCTCACCTACAAGAAAGTGAGGTAAGCACATTTATGGTTTAAAGGGTATTTCCAATGCTATTAATTCATTCACCATCTGAAGTGAGAGAAGGACGGGAAGATCTGCTGAAACCACAGAATGCTTTGCTGTTCTTTTAATAGAAACATAGAAATGATGGCAGAAAAGGACCAAATGGTCCATCCAGTCTGCCCAGAAAGCTTATGGTAGCACCAGCCATGCCAAACAGGTCTTCCCCATAAAGATATTGGGGGGGGGGGGCAACTGGCTTGCAAGTTACCCCCCATACTTATTTTCCCAAACCTTTAAAGACAGGGCCCTTGTTGGTTTCTGTCTGAGTCCAATGCCCCTTTATCTCTTGCCATTGAAGCAGAGAGCAATGTTGGAGTTACAAGTATAAGGCTTATTGGTTAAGGGTAGTAACAGCCGTATCAGCAAGTTACTTCTATGCTTATTTGTTTTGCCAGACCGTTAAATTCATCTCCTTGTTGGTTGCTGTCTGAAATTAATTCTCCTTTTCCTTTTTTCCCCCTGCTGTTAAAGAAGAGAGCAATAATGTGTTGTAATTTAGGGATAATAACCGCCTCACCAGTAAGTTACCACAATGTGCTTTTTTCCTCATTTCTATTCTCCAGCCTTTAGGGATCCACAGAGTTTATCCCATGCCCCTTTGAAATCTTTCACCATTTTTGTCTTCACCATCTCCTCTGGAAGGGCATTCCAGGCATTCACCACCCTCCACCGGCGCTACCTTTGCCCTGTCATATGACAGGGCAAAGGTAGCGCCGGCGCCATTTTGGTTCCTGTCCCCCAACGTCACGGGCGTAGGAGATCGCTCCCGGACCCCCGCTGGACCCCCAGGGACTTTTGGCCAGCTTGGGGAGGCCTCCTGACCCCCACAAGACTTGCCAAAAGTCCAGCGGGGGTCCGGGAACGACCTCCTGCACTCGAATTGTGTTGCCGTAATGCAAAATGGCCATACGGATTCGAATTTATCATTTAGGATCCTTTTTCCTGCCACAGACAGATGTAAACCATCTTTGACACAGAGCCTTTTACTGTTCCATACACAGTCCCAGCCCCCAATATATCCAAAACGTTCTTCTTTACACCACATTTTGAGCCATACATTGAAGTTATCTATATGGCTTAGCCTCGCTTTACCCTTTCCATGAACAGGTAACACTTCTGAAAAGGCAATAGTCTTTGCCATGTGACTAATCTGCTTCGCCAGGGACTGAAAATCTCTCTGCACCACTTGGATGCTGTTTCTAGGAAGGGCGTTGGTTCCCAGATGGATGATGATATCAACTTCAGGGTCTTTGCTTTCTTCTTTGATCGTGTTGACTATTTGAATAGCATTTCTACTGGCAGCTGATCCCAGAAAGCTTTTAACTAGTGTTTCCCTTGAAAATCTCATATGTTCAGTGCCGACCAGCTTTCTCTGTGCCTGGGACAGATGCTCAATATTATGCCCACTCTCCCGACTTACCAGTGGCTGCTCCAGCACAGCAAGCACCCCATCTCTCCCCCCTCCTGTCCAGCATCCCCCTCTTTTTCTTCCCCCACCCCTTGCTCAGCATCCCTTTTTCTCTTTCCCTCTGTCCCCATCTCTCTCCCACTCCACTTTGTGCCCTGCATCCCCTCTGTCTCTTCTCCCACTTCATGTCCTGTGGGAAAGAGCATTTCCTGTGGCGGGTCCAAGATTATAGAATTCCTTACCTACCCCTGGTCAAACACTAACAGAGACCTAGGCATTCAAAAAAGCTGTAAAAACGTTTTTGTTCCCGTAGAATGATTATGGCACCGGATGAAATATTTTAATCCCATGAGTTTATCTGCAGACACTGAAATGTGCTGTGGCTTTTGAGTATTTCATTTCTATTATTGACTAATGTTTTATATTTTTATGTTTTATTTTAATTAATGTATGGCTTAAGTGTTCCCTGCCTTGAATCTTGGGAGGGTGCGGGATATAAATCTTTAAATAGATAAATCTCCTGCTCGGTATCAGTCCGTCTCTGGCTTTCCCTTCACTCCTCCTCCTACGCTTCTTAGACTGCAGTGCTGTAGTGATCTTTGTGCAGCAGCAACAGCAGAAATAGCTGCAGAAACTCAAAATAAAATCAGCATGGGGCCTGTGAGCTATCATGTGCCCACAAGCTTTGAGGCAGCTCTTCTCCCACACCAGCTTATTCATTGTGGATATCCTGAAAACCTGACTGCATGGGAGTAGGTTTGGGGGAGGCTTTCAGCCTTGGGTCTTCCCCTAATTAACTTTCAGGGGCCAGAACCCCTCCTGAGATTTTGATAATTAAACTCATCAGTCATTATATCTCACCATAACCTTTCTCAGAACAGTCCTGTAAAATCTTTTAAATATTCTTTGTTTTCACACACACATAATACAAATATGTTTCAGAAATCATGGCACATTGTCTGACTAATGTGTCATCTGTGAATTTTGTAGATAGATTGCAACATTCCTCTCCCCCCCCCCCAAGAAATACCTACATTTATCAAGGCCCAGCGACGTGCGCAAAGCCCCGGGACGCGTGTATGTTCCAGGGCTTTGTGAAAGGGGTGGGGCAGGGGCGGGACCGAGGTCTTCGGCACAGCAGCTGTGCTGGGGGATCGCGTGCCGGCAGCAGGCCGGCGCGCGCAAGTTACGCCTGCCAGAGGCAGGCGTAATTTACAAAATAAAGGTGGGCGGGGGGGGGACTGGAGAGAATGAGAAAAGCCATCGGGGCTCCCCTAGGGCTCGGTGCGCACAAGGTGCACTAGTGCACAAGGTGCACTCATGGGATCCTGCTGTCATTCGCTTCAGGAGTCGTCCTTGTTCCAGCACTTCTTCAAGATCCTGTGTTTCCTGTTCTTCATTGGAGCTCCTCGTCTTGTCCAGATATCCACCTGCTGTTCCTGTAAGCTACGTTCCAGTCCAGATGTCCGCCTGTTGTTCGTGTTCCAAGTCTAAGGTCTGTCTCCTGACCCAGTATCCGTGTCCAGATGTTGTTTCTCCTGATCCTGTTGTCCGTGTTCCTCTTCAGTTGTCTTGAACCCCTGGCAAGCCATGTCGTGGTCCGCGACCAGCCCACGGGCGGGCTGAGTAGGGCGCTTCATGATGCAAGCCATGTACCTCGTTCCTGAGTCTTTTGAAAGCCTTATACCTCGTTCCTGAGTCTACGTCTGTTTCTGAGTCTACGTCTGTGCATCCAAGTACCTCGTTCCTGAGTCTATGTCTGTGCATCCTAGTACCTCGTTCCTGAAGTCTACGTCTGTGCATCCAAGTACCTTGTCCCTGAGTCTCATCTGAATCTCCATGTTACGGTCTTTGCTGCCCTGGCCTCCATCCGGGCAGCGAAGACTTGGAACGGTCGGAGGACTGTTCATAAAGACCATCATTGTATTGTTGGTCTTCTGGAGGAGGGTCAGTATCTCCAGTCTTCTGTCCAGCCTCGCTCCTGTCCAGCCCATGCTTGGGATTGCCTCGCCTACCGCGGCACCTCTTCGGAGTTCCTCTGGGGTCGAGCCGTGGCCCAAGAACACACATCTCTTGGTAAGTGGGACCGCTCTCCTAGCGCTCCCCAACACCTATAGCATAAAGCAAACCTGCTACTCCAATACAGCACTATCTCTGAGAACTCAAACAGTAAGAATCCTGTATAAAAAGGTAATACTGCAAATATTCCACCACAAATATACCTCCTATTGGGAAAGCAGAACAAGCTGGACTGCTAAAGACCACTACACAGAAACTACATGCTAACAAAATAGTTTATCTCAGTCACAAATACACAACACAGACTCTCACTAAATACAGAGTAAAGGATCAAAAAGTAGAAATATGCAGACAAAACGTGAATTCTTTGTTCTGATGTCCACTGCAGTTTCACCCTTCCCTCCCTTTTAGTTCCTTTCCAAAAGGGGTGGAGGGGCTGGATTAGGGAGTAAAAGGACTTTCTTAGCACAGTTTTCTGTCTGCTCCAGGCTAAACCCTCCCCCTCATCCTGTTTCTTGCTGCATGTGAAGGGAGAAGCAGCAGCAGAAAGCAGAAGGGCCAGGGGCGGATTGGCCTATAGGGGGATAGGGCATCCCCCGGCGGGCCGGTCACCCTGGTCACGTGGTAATCTCAGCTCCTGCTGAGGGACTGCCGCGGAACTCGACATGGCCCGAGGGAAGTGTCAGTGGATCCGCGACAGAGCCCAACCCATTGTGGTGCGAGGGAAGTATCGTGCAGCCTGAGGGAAGTCTTGGCTTCGATGGAGCCCAACCCAATGTGGTCCGAGGAAAGTGTTGGCGTGGCCCGGGAGCGGTCTCAGCATGGCCATGCGGCACAAGAAGGGTCAGTGCAGCCTGAGGGAGGTCTCCGCACGGCCTGAGGGAGTTCTCGGCCCAAAGAAAGGCCTACAGGCTCGGCAACAGGAAGCATCTGGCAGTTCCAGGGCCCTTCCTCCCACTTTCCCCTCTGGCAGTAAATGAGCAGCGCAGGCTTGGCCAAGGCCCAGAAGAAAGGAGGATGCCTGAGAGTTGTGTGTGTGCAAGTGTGTATATGAGAGAAAGCTCCAGGATGGGTGTATGAAAGAGAGAGAACCTGAATATGTGCATGAGAATGAGCCTGCATGTGTGTATGAAAGAGAGAGCACCTGCAAGTGTATATGAGAGAAAGAGCCTGAATATGTGATTGAGAGAGTGCCTGCATTTGTGTATGACAGAGAACGTGCCTATATGTTTGTATGAGAGTACCTGCATGTGTGCATGAGAGAGAGAGAGAGAGAGAGCCTGCATGGTATATGCAAGAGAGAATCTGCATGTGTGTGTGAGAGCCTGCATGTGGTATGAGAAAAGAGAGCGCCTATGTGTGTGAAGGAGAGAGAGAGAGAGGGTAAAAATTGTCCTTCACCCAAATCTACAACAATTTCTGGAAAATCAAAAGATGCCAGGAATTTATTTATTTAATGGTATGGAGAGCTGGAGATTTTTCAATTATTTTAAATTTGGGGGTATTATTTCATGTGTCTGCTGTTTTGAAATATTTTCTTGCTGTTTGGGAAATATTAGAACAAATTTATGTGACTTTTGAAATCATTAGGGGCCCAATATTGAAAGATGGTCGTTTAAGTAACTTGTCCGGATATAACTTATCCAGCTAAATTACACGGTATATTCAGCAGCACGGCCTTGTCGCTGAATATACGCATATATATATTTGTACTTAGCTGTATCGGTTATAACCATCTAATGTAACTGATAAATTTATGCGGCTTAGTCGAAATATTGCTACTTAATTATATAAGTTATGCAGCTAAGTTGCTCTATCAACTACCCGCCCACAACTTATGCAACTAACTTTTTAGCCAAATAAGAGAATAAGAATGAACATGTGTGTTAGAGAGAAGAAAGTTGTGTAAATCTCCCACCCTTTACTAATCCATGACAATCTCAGGACGACTGGAATCTAAAGTTCCCAGATATGGAGAGCAGGGGATTTATTTATTTTAGCTTTAATTTTAATTATTGGGGGGGTGTTTGCTGTGTCTGTTATTCTGAAATATTTTATCGATGTTTGGGAAATTGAAAAAAACAATGTTAGATGTTTGTAATCATTGGATGATCTTTTCATCAGCTGTTTTGAAATATTTATTCTTTTATGAGTTTGGTTTCTTAATTTAGGAAAAATGTGTCATTTATTTTGGAGATATTTGGGCTTAATTTTGCCGGGTTTCAGAATCGACTTGGTGCGTTGATGTATGTGCTGCAGAGAAAGTGCACAAGGGAGTAAGATACCCTTAGGCTAATTTGGAAAAAATCCCCCGGGCTAATATTTTCCTGCAATCTGCCCCTGAAGAGGGCTGTTCTCTGCCACCTTAGATTGGGACACTGGTCAATACAGTGATAGGAGCAGAGCGCAGTGTACTTATGCAGTGGACCCCCCTGATGATGCTCCTTTAGGCTTGACACTCGAGGTAGTCACCCCCTCATGCGCCCCATCCCTCCCTAGTTCCGGTACTGCTTATCAGGCCGATACAGTACAGTGCGTGTTTTCGATGCACTAGCTTTACCTCTTATTCAGTAAGGGGTAATAGCGCGTCGAAAACGTGCGTCCAACCCCCCCGAACCTAATAGCGCCCACAACATGCAAATGCATGTTGATGGCCCTATTAGGTATTCCCGCGTGATTCAGAAAGCAAAATATGCAGCCAAGCCGCTCATTTTACTTTCAGAAATTAGCGCCTACCTTTGGGTAGGCGTTAATTTCTCCGGGCACTGGGAAAGTGCACAGAAAAGCAGTAAAAACTGCTTATCTGTGCACCCTCCGACTTAATATCATGGCGATATTAAGTCGGAGGTCCCGAAAGTTAAAAAAAAAGTAAAAAAAAAATAAATTTAAAATCAGCCCACGGCTCGCGGTTTGAAAACCGGACGCTCAATTTTGCCGGCGTCCAGTTTCCGAACCCGTGGCTGTAAGCTGGTTTGAGAACCGACGCCGGCAAAATTGAGCGTCGGCTGTCAAACCCGCTGACAGCCGCCGCTCCTGTCCAAAAAGAGGCGCTAGGGGCGCGCTAGTGTCCCTAGCGCCTCTTTTTGCCGTGGGCCCTCATTTAAATACAGAATCGCGCGCACAGGAGAGTGGCCTGTATGCACGCCGGGAGAGCGGGCGTTCGCCCGCTCTCCAGCGACTTTTACTGTATCGGCCCGTATGTTAGTTGCAATGTCAGTAGCTTGAGCACAAGAGTATCTTATAGAGATAAAAGGTGTTTAACACACCAGGGGGGCCGATGCAGTAAATCAGCGTGGAAAATGGGCACTCGGTGTTGAGCGCCCGCTTTCCTTCCTAACACGCACCCAGCACTTCTCCTGGGCGCACGATCGAATATTTAAATGAGGGGATGCGCTGCAAAGGAGGCGCTAGGGACAAATGTGCGTCCCTAGCACCTCCTTGACAGCGGGCGCCTAGGAGAGGTGGCCGTCAGCGGGTTAGGAAAATGGACGCTCAATTTTACGAGTGTCTGTTTTCCTAACTTGTGCACAGCCATGGGTTAGGAAAACGGACGTTGGTTAATTGAGCATCCCTTTTCCTAACCTGACTGCCGGCAGGCTTTTTTAAAAAAAAGTTTTTATTAAACCCTTTGGTCCCTCCACCTTAATATCGTCACGGCATTCTCACCTGCAAGCAAGATCTTTTTCAGGAATGATTCCTTTCCTTTGGAACGAGTTACTATCTAATGTGAGAGAAGAGCAGATTGAAAGCTTTAAAAACTTGCTTGATGAAAGAATGTTTCTTATAGAGTTGATTTTTATTTCATTTTATTATTTCTGAAGATTATTTTAAATTTTTCGTATAAATTGTTCAAATCCATATTGTAAATCGCTTAGGAAGATGTATTTTGTTAGGAGATACATAAATGATTTTTAAATAAAGAAAATAAGTCGGAGGAAGTATGGAAAAGCAATATTTCCTGCTTTTCTGTACACTTTTTTAGGTTGCTCAGAAATTAACGCCTGCCCAGAGCAGGCGTTAATTTCTAATCCCATTATAGAATAAGGGGTTGTGGACGTACATCCAACCAGGGGTTAAACAGTGCGCTCGGCCCCCAGGTGATAGAAATGTCTGACTGATGCTTTCTCCATGATGCAGCCTTCCCTCTTCATTTCCCCCTCCATCTGAAATGCATTGAAGAGCAAAAGCATTCTGGAGCTCAAACAGCACACATTTTTATTTAATAGTAGAAAGTTGACTGCACTATTTGATGAAGAAATAAGCCTATCGTAGGGATGACAACATGGTTAGGACTGAAATAATAATGCAGCCAGGCAACAGAGGAACTGCAAAACCAGGCAAACAAACAAAGCTAGAATAAAATGTCAATAGAAGGACAAAAATATAATAGACCAACTTTTTGGGGTTTTTTTTACAATTATTCAACCAATGGTTAGAACAAAGCAGACCATTAGCTTCCTCAGCATTCTTTGTTTATTTACATCCATCCTAAAATAGAAACAAAGGAGCCCTATTTACTAAGCATTTTTCTCATAGGCACAAAATGGGATAAAATCTTTAGTAAACAGACCCCAAAGTTTGCTGGGTTTGATAAAAACAAAACAAAACAAAACACTATGGGCTGGATTTTAAAAGCTCTACATGTGCTAGGCCTATTTTAAAAAGCCCCGGCGACGCGGGTAAAGCCCCGGGATGCGTGTAAGTCCCGGGGCTTGCAAAAAGGGGCGGGGTGGGGTGGGGGAGGGGCCAGAGGCCTCCGACACAGCGGCCATTTGCCGCTGTGTCGGAGGATCGCGTGCAGACAGGCGCAAAAGATTAGATTAAAATTTTTTTTGGGGGGGGGTTAGAGTAGGACTTGGGGGGAAGGTTAGGGGGGAGGGAACGGGGGAAGCCTGCGAGCCGACCCCTGATTTTGTAACTTTCGCGCGCAAGTTATAAAATCGGGCGTACATGTGCGCGCGCCGGGTAGTGCGCGCACACATGTAAGCCCGCGCACAGGTCTTAAAATTTACCCTTATGGCTGTCTGTGCTGCAGTGCTGACCATCATCAGAAACCAGGCAATTGCCATTGACCACTGATAGCATCGCTAGTTGGCAAAAAAAACTTACTTTACGTACGCTGACAAGGAAAATAAATGCCATGCAAAAGCTTGAAAAATGGCACCTTATTTGATGCTGCTAAATCCTTACCGCTGCGCCTCAGGGAAAGGTCATTTCCCTTTAAGGCAATGCTAGACATGAAAAATGCCAGTTAACAGTAGGATTGTTCTCAATTGCTATTGAGTTCTGTATCTGTGCTTCTTCTTCTTCTTTTTTTTTTTTTAAACAATTTAGTAAGATTCATCACTTCTGTCTGGAATTGATTGCCAAGATGATAAATGCTGAGAGGTTGAAGATATTAGTGTCTGGAAGACAACGGTGCAGTTTGTCTGCACAGTGTACAGAACAGGGAAGATGGTTTTAAAAATCAATACTTGAACCTTTGCTTTAAAGGTTAGCTTATGTTAAGGTTGCAAGTTGCACCTTTGTCAACGAGAGGATTTCAAGGGCAACATTTGTTCATCAATAAGAGGTATCTCCTCGCCTTGTGTCAAGAGTGTTGCTGCATGAATATCAAATAATGTAGGATTCCTAAGTAAAGCCAAGCAAAGTGTTAATTGTTGATGTTTGATGAACTTAACCAGATGACTTTTTTTTTGTGTGTGTGTCTAAGCATTTAGCATGTTCTGAGCAGAGGCGTTGCTAGGGATTTAAAAGATTTGGGGTATGGACCCATCAGGCCCAAGAATTTAATAATTAAATCCAACAATCATGAGCAACGCTCCCCCCTCCCCTCAAAAACCGCCACACAAGTGGCGGTTTTTGAGGGGAGGGGGGAGCATGCGGGCTGTGCATGAGCATGCGGGCTGTGCATGAGCAACGCGACCTTTAAGAAGCCGCGAACTACGTGCATACACGCTCATGCGCACGTCAAGAATAACGGGGGCAGAAAAGGGGCGGGGCCTGGGGATTCTGAGGTGGGGCCAAGACTTAGGAGCATAACTCCGAATTTTACAAAAAACTGACCGTGGTGCGTGTCGGCGCGTTATCCGCATAACATTACTGCTGGTCCTGGTGAGGAGCAAGTCGGGAGATCTCGAGTTTTAGGACTTTCAGCACAGCGTGAGCAATCGGGGGCTTACAGGATGAAGAACCAGAGGGTCTTGAAAACCCCAGTATCATATGGACAAACTGGTGGCCTAATTGGAAAAACTGTTTTTTCCCTCACGTGAGCACGTTTTAAAATCCGCCCACATATGTGCGTAAAAGCTGCAAAAGCACTAGCGGAAATAAGCGTGGGACATGTACTCGAGCTGCCTCTTAAGATTACGCGCACACATATGTGTGGCAGGGGTATTTTAAATGATACGCGCGTATTTGCATGCACGATATAAAATGGAAGCGTATCTCCGCTTGCAAGCTGATACGCGCGTTTATGGGCGCACACGCGTTCCTCTTAAAATTAGCCAGCAAAGAATAAGTTCATTTTTCAAGATCCCCCCCACTTGGAAGCCTTTCTGGGTGACAAAGGACAGGGGTTGAGTTATAAGGCTGTAAAAACGTATTATTCTCCTTATTGCTGTATAAAGTATTACAGGGTTTTTTTTTAATTATTATAAATGTGATATATCCTCCCAATAATGAGGACTATTGATTTCTGAATGTAAATGTAAAGAGTTTGGGATAAATATTATTGATAATTTGTTTTTATGATTCAAAATATTATTTCTTGATTTTTCTGCAAATGTAAAACATTTGTTTAAAAATCTTAATAAAATATAAACTAAAAAAAAAAAATAAAATTAGCCAGCCAGAGGTGTGCTGCCAATTTCTTATTATGGAGCACTCACCATTTCTGTTCCACTTGGTGAAGCAATCCTTGCTTTCACAAAATGATTTAGCCTTCCATGACCTCTCAATACATTGTAGATAGAACATACAATAATTTAACACTGAAAATTACATTCTAATCATGGGACTTGGCAGATTCTGACATTTTTGACTGGATCAGTATATGACTTATCTAAAAGTATTTTGCATGAGCTTTTGAAACCATAGAGGTCCCTTTAGATGTCACATCAGAGACATTCACACCTGAAGAAGGGACCTATGCAGTCTCGATAGCTCATGTATAGGGACTTTCATTTTCTTTTTTTATTTTCTTTTTCCTAAGAATTTCAAGGTTATAACAAAAAATCAGTGGAAAATGACTATTATAATATGGGAGAAGATAAAGTGGAAAAGCCATTTTTCCAGTGATTTTTTTTGTTATAACCTTGAAATTCCCAGGAAAAATAAAAACTTAAAACAAAACCTTTTTTAGATAAAAGTTTCATTGATCCAATAAATGCAGAGAATGCAGTTTACTCCAGGAGTCATGACGCTACCAGATCACTGTATTACATATTCCAATCACTAAATTGAAAATAAAATGCTTTTTCTCTCTTTGTGATCTGGGTGGAGTTTATTTTGCATTGGTCTTGGTTTCTTTTTCATGATTTCCTCTTGTCTGAGTTCTCCTAATTCCTTTCCATTTTATCTTTTTTCTCTTTCCTTTTTTCATCACATCCTCCCCTCCCCTGACATCTGTCTTTCCTTTTCCTATCATTTTTCTTGATTTCTCTCGTCTCTGCCCCTGCAGACTGCCTGGAATGGAGGTGCTGGAGTAGTAAACAGAACAGCTAAGATTCAGGGCACTGGGATATTGGCCAATAGAGGAAGGGCTGAGCCCTATGTGCCCACGGTTAGTGATGCTTCTGGTTCTGAGAGTTGTCTCTTTGTGCATAAGAAAGTCAGTCTATATAGTTTGGGAAGCATGGACTACACAGTTTTGCTTTCCAGTCCTCTCACCCACACCACACAGAATAACACCTTTATAAAAGAAAAGGCATTTCTCATCACAACAGTTTGTGTCTAAGCAATGTGAGAGATATCATGGGAATTTGAATTACCAGCCGAGTGGATGTTATATGACTAGCCCCACAGTACATCTAACCACAGTTTATAGTGACACAAGTATCCACTGTCCTCACTTTCAATCCAACCCAGTCTTAGACTATAGAGAAAAACATTATGTTCCTTTATTTGGGGAAGTTGTAGATTTGGTGTTGTGCTATTTGTGTGTGTTTTGGAGGGCTAGGGATGATGGTTCAGTACATTGGGTAGTCATTTAATACTGATGGGTCCCTGGATTTATCACAGTTTAACTCTCAGTTGTGAGCACATTTTATGCATGCAGGCTCTAAAGCAAGGACTGTACTGAATCAGGCCGATTCAGTACAGTCTGCTCAGGCCAAGCGCACCGTTAGCCCCCTTTTGGACATGCGTTTTTGACACACTATTCTTACCCCTTATACAGTAAGGGGTAATAGCGCGTGGAAAACACGCATCCAACCCCCCCCCGAACCTAATAGCGCCCTCAACATGCAAATGCATATTGATGAGCCTATTAGTCCCGTGCGATACAGAAAGGAAAATGTGCAGCCAAGCCGCACATTTTAGTCTCAGAAATTAATGCCTGCCCAAAGGCAGGCGTTAATTTCATCCGGTACCAGGAAAGTGTACAGAAAAGCAGAAAAAACTGCTTTTCTGTACTCCCTCCGACTTAATATCATAGCGATATTAAGTCGAAGGCCCTCAAAATTAAAAAAAAAAAAAAATCTGCCCACGGCCCGCGGGTTGGAAAACAGACGCTCAATTTTGCCGGCGTCCATTTTCCGAACCCGTGGCTGTCAGCGGGTTCAACAACCAATGCCGGTAAAATTGAGCGTCGGCTAACAAACCCGCTGACAGCCGCCGCTTCTGCCAATAAGGAGTCACTAGGGACGCGCTAGTATCCCTAGCACCTCCTTATTAGCACGGGCCCTCATTTGCATACAGAATTGCTCACTCAGGAGAGTGGCCTGGGCGCACATTGGGAGAGCGGGCGCTCGCCTCGGAGCGCCGGCTCTCCCGCGCATTTTACTGAATCGGCCTGAATGTGTGTTTAAATTAGTTGCCCTAACATAGAAATTCCATGTCAATGAGGGCATTAGGCATTTCTCACCAATGCAGAGAAGTGTGCCGGTTTACCTCCTGTTTTGTTAGCGCTGAAAAATTAACTGCTAGTGCAAAGCTTCTATGGCTCATTCAAACTGACTTGCAGACAGGTATAAAAATTATCAGCTATACAAGTTGGGAGAGGAGGAGGCATACATGATGTCATGCAAAGTATTCTTTTATACAGGAAAAGAATTTTGAGGAGTAATAGAAATAATATGTAAGAAAAAATGGTAACCTTGGCAGAAAAGAAAAAATTCTGAGTACCAGTGACAACTGTACATAGAAGAAGGAAGAGAAAGTAGCCTGGAAGTAGGGCATGTTTGAGGACTAAGGGAAACCTATTCATACCATGGCAGACTGAAGAAATTAGATGAAAGGAAGAAATGGAAATGTACATTGCTGGAGAAGCTAATAATAATAATAATAATAATAACAATGAAAGCAGGCAAGCATCTAAGGAGGTCATTCTCATCCCTGTCCTGAGGACACCCCCAGCCAGTTGGGTTTTCAGGATATCCACAAGGAATGCGCATGAGAGAAAATGCATATGTTATGGAGGCAGTGCATGCAAATTTTCTCTCATGCGTATTCCTTGTGGATATCCTGAAAACCCGACTGGCTGGGGGGTCCCCAGGACAGGGTTGGGAACCACTGATCTAAGGAAAAGAGACTAAAAGCAAGATTTAAAGACAAATGCAGTTTTTCAGTAGATCTCAGAGCTCCTGGAAGCTAGCTGGGAATCTGAGCGCACCCAGACAGTATTTGTACCGCCCGGTGCAGAGGGGAAGTGATCACATCAAAACTCGTTTAATACAAAACGAAAAGAGAAAAAAGAAGTGACTCAGAATCCAGAGCTGTAACACATGCTACTCAGTCTGTGGCGGAAGCTGGAGTTCCAGTCCTGGGACCTCTAGGATTTTATGTGTAGTAAACATGCTTTGTGCACAGAAAGAATGTTTTCAAAGTGTAAAATATGATTTAAGCACACAAAATATGCTTTCTGCACAGAAAGCATTCTTGTGTGCATAAATTCTGTGCTTAGCCCTTCTGTGCACATTTTTTAACTCCCAATGCTTTAGCATACCATCAGTTTATTGCATTGGGAGTTATACAACATTAGCTTGTGTGTTAGGGAAAATGTGTGCTGAATTTAACGCTCAGCTTGCTGCATCATCCTTTCTGTTAATGTCTTTTTCAACAAATGATATGTGTGCAATGGTATATTCAGTTTGGGAGGTGCCAGAATGGACTTTGCTGAGAACAGTGAAGAGATCCCTAGAATGTTCTAGAACAGTGGTTCCCAACCCTGTCCTGGGGACCCCCAGCCAGTCAGGTTTTCAGAGAAAATGCGTATGTTGTGGAGGCAGTGTATGCAAATTTTCTCTCATGCACATTCCTTGTGGATATCCTGAAAACCTGATTGGCTGGAGGGTCCCCAGGACAGGGTTGGGAACCACTGCTCTAGAGGGGTAATGTGAGGAGAGGAGAAGTTTTTCTCTTTTTTCCCTTCAGTGAGCTGCAGGAAGTACACAGGTAGCTTGGGAGCTGTTGTTTGCAGGCCCAAAGGAATGGTTTTTAGGCTTTCTCCCTGTTTTAGAGAGTAAGGAGGGGAAAGCAAGTCTGAAACTTTCTCATCTCGTTCTCTAAAGCCTGTGTGGTGAATTTTCAAAGGAGTTATATGCGTAAAATTAGCATATATGCACATAAATAGCTTGTACTTGCATACTTGCTATTTTATAAACATCAAAAGTATGCACGTATTTTCATTTCCATGCACACATTTCCATGCGCAAAAAAGGGATGTCTGGGGTGTTCCGGAGCAGGGCGAAGAGTTTCAATTCAGATTTAGGAAAGCTTTAGATTTTGACTTCCACTATCGACTCACTCAGAAGGGGGATGGGCAATAGTAAAGGCTATCTTTTGTAGAGATGTGAATCGTGTCCTCGATCGTCTTAACGATCGATTTCGGCTGGGAGGGGGAGGGAATCGTATTGTTGCCGTTTGGGAGTGTAAACTATCGTGAAAATCGTTAAAATCGTGAGCCGGCACACTAAAACCCCCTAAAACCCACCCCCGACCCTTTAAATTAAATCCCCCACCCTCCCGAACCCCCCCCCAAAATGCTTTAAATTACCTGGGGATCCAGCGGTGGTCCAGAACGGCGGCGGTCCGGAACGGCCCCCTCGATTGAATCCTGTTGTCTTCAGCCGGCGCCATTTTGCAAAATGGCCGCCGCAAAATGGCGGCGGCCATAGACAAAAACGATTCAACGCAGGAGGTCGTTCTGGACCCCCGCTGGACTTTTGGCAAGTCTTGTGGGGGTCAGGAGGCCCCCCCAAGCTGGCCAAAAGTTCCTGGGAGTCCAGCGGGGTTCAGGAAGCGATTTCTTGCCGCGAATCGTTTTCCGTACGGAAAATGGCGCCGGCAGGAGATCGACTGCAGGAGGTCGTTCAGCGGTGGTCCGGAACCCCCGCTGAACGACCTCCTGCAGTCGATCTCCTGCCGGCGCCACTTTCCGTACGAAAAACGATTCGCGGCAAGAAATCGCTTCCTGAACCCCGCTGGACTCCCAGGAACTTTTGGCCAGCTTGGGGGGGCCTCCTGACCCCCACAAGACTTGCCAAAAGTCCAGCGGGGGTCCGGAACGACCTCCTGCGTCGAATCGTTTTTGTCTATGGCCGCCGCCATTTTGCGGTGGCCATTTTGCAAAATGGCGCCGGCTGAAGACAACAGGATTCAATCGAGGGGGCCGTTCTGGACCGCCGCCGTTCTGGACCACCGCTGGATCCCCAGGTTTTTTAAAGCATTGGGGGGGGGGGGTTCGGGAGGGTGGGGGATTTAATTTAAAGGGTCGGGGGTGGGTTTTAGGGGGTTTTAGTGTGCCGGTTTTCCTGCCCTCTCCCTTCCCCCGATTTACGATTTTTTAACGATAAATCGGGGGAATTGGTATTGTATCGTGGCCCTAACGATTTTTGACGATTTAAAATATATCGGACGATATTTTAAATCGTCAAAAAACGATTCACATCCCTAATCTTTTGGTGCTTCTTGACATGTCAACAGCCTTCCGCATTTTGGATCACCTTCTTCTTCTTTTTCTCATACGTGAATATGGCATTGCAGGAACGGGCTCTTAACTGGTTCTAATCTTATCTCTCCAATCGTTCACAACAGGTCAGAATTAGGTAGAAGTCTCAGTGGCGTGAGGTTCCCACAAGAGTCCCCCAAGGTTTGGCCTTATCTTCTTTGCTGTTCAACATCTCCCTGGCACCTAATGGCAAAATCCTTGTGGAACTCAGGGTGGGCTACTGAATTTACGCAGATGACATTCAGTGTTTCATTCAGCTTCAAACTATATGATCGGACCCTGTCGCTTTGATTGCTCTGTGCATTTCTACAGTTTGGTCATGGCTTTGTCATAATAAGCTTTCCCTGAATTTGCAAGAAAAACACTAAACTTGTTGTGTTGCAGCGTCCTACCCTAGAGCTGCCACCTACCTCGCTTTTAGTCAGCAATGTGATATTGTCAGCCGCCTCCTCTGTGAAGAGTCTGGAGGTATGGCCTGACTCCAGGCTTCCATTTACAGAAGAAATCAAAGCAAAATTGTTAGGTCAGAGTTTTTTTAAACTGAGACTGCTTTGCAATCTAAAACTTTACTTAACCAGTCAGAATTTCAGTCTGTCCTTCAGGCGCTCAACCTTCCCTTACCAGATTTCTGTAGCCCTCCTTAGTTGGGTCTTTCCACCTCCTTCTCTAAGATCATTGCAGTTATAGCAAATTCTGCAGCATGCTTATGACTGGTAGAAGCAGGAGAGAAAGCATCATTACTGGCTGCCGTGATGATGCTTAGCTCATTACATTTTGATTCCTTTCCCTGGGCCCCTGCTGTTCTCTGGACTCATACGCCAACTTGCGTCTTGGCCTGCCACGAGCGGTTATATGGATGGAGCTTCACCCAGAATGGGACACCTGGAGGGAAGGAGACAAAAGGCTTTCTGTTTTGTGGCATCGAGCTCTGGAACTCCCTACTCATACAGCTATGGCGTATTGCATGTCCTGAATCTTTCAAATAATTGCTGGAGACACATCTGTTTAAGGCTTGCTTCTGAGGAGTATGAGTTAGTTTCCCCTCCTTGTTCTATCTGGAGACTGTTATGTTTAGTTCAGCATCAAACTGAATTTTAAGGAGCTTCTTTTTGTTTGTTTTCTGTCCCAGTACCTGTGCTGTTTATCTGTTGAATTTAAATGTTATGTATGTATAATTAATTGTACATTGCCTAGAGCACTGTGTGTTAGACGATCCACAAATTTTTAAAAAAGATAAGTTTGCATTTTATAAGAGACTTATGTAAGTATATGTGGCAACTTATTTGAGCAATTTTAGACCTGCTAATTATCTCGAGCAATTGATATCAGATTTATCTGTTGTCTACTGTTTCAGGCCCATACAGTACACTGTGTGGGAGAGCCAGTGCTCCAAGGCGAGCGCCCGCTCTCCCAACGCGCCCCCAGGCACCTCTCCTGGGCACGCAATTCAGTATTTAAATTAGGGCCCGCGCTAATAAGGAGGCGCTAGGGACACTAGCGCGTCCCTAGCGCCTCCTTATTGGTGGAAGCGGCAGCTGTCAGCAGGTCTGACAGCCGATGCTTAATTTTACCGGTGTCGGTTGTCGAACTCACTGACAGCCACGGGTTTGGAACACGGACGCCGGCAAAATTGAGCATCCGTTTTCCAAGCCGCGGGAGATTTTTATTTTTTTTATTTTTGGGACCTCTGACTTAATATTGCTATGATATTAAGTCAGAGGGTATACACAAAAGCAGTTTTTACTGCTTTTCTGTAAACTTGCCCGGTGTCGTCTGAAATTAACTCCTTTGGCAGTTAATTTCTTTAGCAGGAGTTAATTTCTGAGAGTAAAATGTGCAGCTTGGCCACACATTTTGCTTTCTGTATCGCGCGGGAATGACTAATAGGCTCATCAACATGCATTTGCATGTTGTGGGTGCTATTAGTTTCGGGGGGGGGGGGGTGGTGTTGGCCGTGCGTTTTCCACGCGCTATTACCCCTTACTGTATAAGGGGTAATAATAGCGCATCAAAAACACGCGTCCAAATGGGGGCTAACGGTGCGCTCGGCCGAGCGCATCGTTCTGTATTGGCCTGTATGTTGGGTGGGAAGTCTGGTTGAACTTGGAGGAGTTCTGGATGTCGAATTAGGAGGGTCTCAATGACTTGGAGAAGGACTGGGAAAACTGGTGGAGGTATTGGCAAACTGATGATTTCAATTACATGCACATATTTTAAAATATACTTTCTGCATATAAATCAGGGTTTTACATGTGCAAGTTATATATTTTTTTTGCACGTATATTTATAAAATAGTTAGGAAAGATATGCACTTTTAATGCATTACAGGTATTCATGTGTAACCAAATATATGCGCATATGTTGGGGTAGACATATGCGTATTTTATAATCTGCGTATACCTGATTCATGCAGATTATATAAAATACTGTAGTAGATCTCCGCCTGGAAATATACAAGCATATATGGGGATGCATGGAGTTGTTTGAAAGTTATCCTCTGAAGTTATGGACAGGTGAAGCTGCAGAGAGTTTCCCCAGCTAGAAGAGAGTTCTCACTTTTAGGATTTTTCCAAGGAAGGAGAAAATCCTGTTTTTTGGTCGATTTTTGGTTCTTCAGAAAGGGATCTGGAAAGCTATAGCTATCTGCAGTATTTTGTTTAGGAGAAGGAGCTATACACTGCCTATTCCAGTGCATCTACCCAGTGTTGTACATCAAAGGAGAAAGAGTGCCAACCTGGTACTGCAATAAGGGAGAAAGGAGCTTTCATGCACATGGTACTCAAACCAAGGAGAAGTGAGGAGAGGAGACTGTGTGCCTTGTGGCAGAGCAGAATCATTGGAATCCAGGTACCAAGGGGCACTTTAGAAGAAAGTAGAAGAATTCCTGGAGCTTACCCATTAGGAAATCCTGCAATTGAGGGGGATTCTGAAAGAGTGTGGCTTGTGAAATGGAAGAAGCAGATCCAGCTCCAGGTAAATGCACCCATTGTCAGATTGTTGTTACCAAAACATTTTATTTCAAATAAAATTAATTTGTTGGTCAAGTGCAGCATCTAAACCTCAAGGACCTTGAAGTGTAGCTTCACCCTTGCTCGGGAATAAACCCATAGATTGTGCACCTCCATTGCACAGCCCCCTCTGTTCTGTCTTTCTATTCCTTTAGCCTGACCTTTTCAAAACATGGGAGGGGCAGGGGGACAGGGGATGAGTTCCATTACAATATAGGAAGGCAAGTGGAGAAAATGCGTGTTGATGATGAAGAGAATGTGGGAGTAGGCTGCTGAACAAAGTATGAGGGAGGAGCATTATGAATCCTCATAGGCACACTACATATTGCTTTGCATTGAGAGCAGACTTTCAGGCATCGTGTCACTGGTACTCCATCAGAGCACCACTCTAAACCATTTCCTGCCCTCTCTTTGGCATTTCCATGTCACTGCATATTTACATTTTGACAAGTGGGTGTGTGTGTGAGGAAATAGCATCAATCTACCCCAGGAATCCCCAGAATAATTTTATTATCCTATCTGCTCCTAAGGTTAAGAGTGAGGAATGGATCTGGTTCCTATTTAAGGCCTTTGCAACCAAAGCAGATTTTTTTTTTTTTTTCAAAGGACCCATTCCGGTGCTCGTAATTTGAAGCTCTGTTCACTTTAGCACTCTACAGATGTATGGCAGTTTTTCATTTTGTAATCATTTCCTGCCTGCTGAACATTGTCTATAGTGATGTGTGTGTCAGTATCCTGTGATATAGCGCAGTGAGGCCTGTCGGCATCACTAGGCCCAGGCCTGAGCCATGGTTTGCTGAGAGGTGTTGCACAGAGGGGAAGAGCTGACCTTGGGACACCAATCAGCAGATGATTGGGCTCCTTTCAGAAGAAAAGAGCCTTACACGTCCTAAGAATATCAATGTGGTTCCTGTCATAGATAAGAAACTATAACAAAGTGCAGGCCTGGATTTGTCTGCAGAAATCGGGGGGCTGAGGATTTGCTGCCTTCCAATAAAAATCATATAAATTATACCAATAAATATAGTGTAAACCTACTTTAGTTTCATAATGTAATACAAAAGATGGAAATGTTGGCCAATTTGCTTCAGAATTATTGAATTTTTGTCATAGGATCTACCCCTGAGCTGCCACAGGAAAATAAGGGGGGGGGGGGGGGGGGGGGCTGTGCCTTAGACCTTCTGCCCCCTGTTCTCCAGCCTTGGGGGGGGGGGGGGGGAGGGGAGAGAAGAAGGGGGTAGACAGGGGGCAACAGCACCAACAGAGCCTAGGGGTGCCAAAATCCTAAATCTATCTGAAAAAAAGCCCTGCTGAATGAGAACAGTAATACCTGGTGCAGGGAGCAGCTAGGCCATGCTTACGGGCAGGGGTACAGATGAGAGCACCAGCTGCTAGAAGGGTGGTAAAGCATTCACATTGCAAATGACTATTCATACAGCTGCTTTTGCACTAGGGGAAGGGGCTGTTTTTCCTCCTCTCTTCTCTGCTGAGATGTTAAACTGTGTGCCAGCTTATCCATCTGATAAAATCCACCGTTTGCCTTGTTTCATTTAATCCCACTGCTTGGAGTTGGAGCTGGCACTGACTGAGCACAGAGGTTCCCTGCTTCACAGACCAACCTGAGAGGGAGATGTATGAAGAAGACCTCCAGGGAGCCAGAGGGAGAGAGATCTAATTACATGCTTACCCTTGCCTGGCTATTCTTTGATCACCTATAGGTCCAATTAAAAACTAGCTCAGCAACAGCTTAGTTTCCTTAAAGCTCCAGCTCTGGCTCTGAACTCTGGTCCTCGTGATCTCCAAACAGGTTTAGCTTCCAGGGTAACTGAATTATGTGGATCAACCTGGTTCTTAGATCGAGTGAATGCACAACACCTTCCAAACCTTCATTACGAATATCCTGAAAACCAGACCTGTTTCGGGTCCACGTGGGATGGAGTTAAAAACCACTGGACTAGCAGCTGGAAGATGATGATTAGAAAACCGTTTCCCTTATTGGACAGCTGCAGTGGATAGTGTGTGCTCGCAGCAGCAAAATGTAATGAGCAGCACACGAAGATGCTATCAGCTTCCTCATGCAATATTCCTGGGTTAAATTTGAATAGAAAATTTTAACTTCAGCCTCCTAGTCTTTATCTCTGAACAGAATTCCCATTGGATCATGTAACTTTCTGCCTCGCAGCATACATGCTAAGTACCACTTTCCTAACTGAATCATCAAATCCCTTTAAATCTGCCAGGTTGGCAATCCACAAAAGTGTTCCTTAGACACTAACTATCTGTTCTTTCCTTCTTCCCATGCCTTTCTGACTACCTTCTCCCTCCCATCAATCAGGCTTTAGAGAGAGTTAAAAGTCTGATTGGTAGATGAACCAAACATGAGTTGGAGAGGACGGGAGGAGCAGATCCTCTCTAATTCACTTGCAGGCCAATGCAATATGGACACGCTAAGAACAGCAACCAAACTGGGCGTCCCTTTTCCTAATTTATTTAGGCGTTTTATATACTCATGCACGCCCATCCACCTTAACAGCCACGTTAAAAAGACACGCTAGGGAAAATTGTCCATCCTTAGCACTTCCTCGGCATCAGGCACCCAAGAGACATGGCTGTGCGCACAGCTATGGGTTAGGAAAATGGATGCTCAATTAACAAGCGTCTATTTTCCAAACCTGCACACAGCCCTGGGTTAGGAAAACCGACGCTGGTAAACGGAGTGTCCATTTTTCTAACCTGACTGCCATCATTTTTTTTTCATGTTGTTGCTTTCTGTGATTCCTCCGACTTAGTATCATGACAGAACTAAGTCAGAGGAAACACAGAAAAGCAGTATTTTCTGCTTTTCTGTTGACAGCTTGGGGTGCCTGAAGACTTATTGCCAGCTCTGGGGTGCCATTAATTTTTGAGGGTTAAAACGTGCGCGTTGGGTGCAGTGATTTTTTTTTTTTACATCAGGGGTACTAGCTAATAGCCTCCGCAATATGGCATTTACATGTGATGAGTGCCTCGTGCAGGTTTGGACGTGTGTTTTGGACACGCTAATCCCATTATTGCATCTGGAGTTATTCTAGCGCATCCAAATGCGCGTCAAGCTGTGCGATGGAATGCAAACCCGCAGTATATATTTTGCAAGAATTGTCACATTCTCAAATATAACGGGTGGGGTGGGGGGTAGGGGGACAAAGGAGGGAGTCAAATCGATGAGTATAGGTGGCAGCGTGGCTTGACTACCTTCCTCAGTGAACAGCAAAATGCATAAGGAAAAACCTCCTGTAGTAGGTGGCCAAGTTTGTACAATTAATAGCAGGGAGATTTCCTGTGGCACAGGAAGTGGAGGTGAGGGCTAGGCACGGTGATTGCCAGAGACAGAGCAGTGTAAGATTGGGTGGGCCAAGTGGTCTGTACCAGCCAGCATCTACTATGTTACCCTCAGACAACAGGACAGCATTGTCTAACAAAGTAATGTCCTGATTTGTAATGCAGCTTTACTGTGTAGTGACTGAAAAGTGAAAAGGGGGATTTTAGCCAGAAAGTTAAGGTGTTTAAATAAATCACACGCCCCCCCCCCCCCCAAAAAAAACAAACTGCCTCATATAGGTAACCTGAAAACTTAATTTGGGCAAATCAACTTTTATCCCCAGAGCACCATTTAAAAATTGGTACACACAATAAATTAAAATGGATCCAGATAAAGTGTTCCTTAGGAGGGTGACAAGGACAAGCGTTTCAAGCTACCATGGTGAATTCCCTGTAAAAATGTCAGGTTGAATTAAAGAAACAAGGGTTTGCTTTGAAAACCTACAGCAATTCCTATTAACAAATTATTATGTAGTAATACTTTATGATTTTAGTGCACACACCGCTTTGATGTTACAAGGAATTGTGGTATACTAAATAATAAACTGAGCTGATACAAAATCTGCCTTGGGTTTGCATGAAATTTGGGAGATTCATGGTCAAAAAAATGCAGTGGGTTTTCTGCTTGATCTTGGAAAACTTTGCTGTTTTTTTCAAACTAGGCTGAAACCTTCTTGGCTTGAATTTGACTCGGACAGGTTTGCACATCCCTTTTCTCCAGCTGTGGCATCTACAGCTTCTTCCATCTACATACGTCTAGTGATTAGAGATGTGAATCGGAACCGGAATCGGTTCGGTTCCAGTTCCGATTCAAATCGTGCATTTTTTTTCGTCCGGCCCAATCGTTTGTTTTTTTTTTATCGGCTGCGCCCGATCCGATAAACAAAAAACCCACTCCGACCCTTTAAAACTGCTCCCTTAGCCTCCATCACCCTCTCGACCCCCCCCAAAAACATTTTAAAATTACCTGGTGGTCCAGCGGGGTCCTGGGAGTGTTCTCTCGCGCTCGGGCTGTCGGCCAATAAACAAAAAAACCCACCCCGACCCTTTAAAACCGCTCCCTTAGCCTCCACCACCCTCCCGACCCCCCCAAAAACGTTTTAAAATTACCTGGTGGTCCAGTGGGCCCTGGGAGTGATCTCCCGCTCTCGGGCCGTCGGCTGCCACTAATAAAAATGGCGCCGATGGCCCTTTGCCCTTACCATGTGACAGGGTAACCGTGCCATTGGCCGGCCCCTGTCACATGGTAGGAGCACTGGACGGCCGGCGCCATCTTTAAAAATGGCGCGGGCCATCCAGTGGACGGGGTGGGTTTTTAGGTTGTGTCCTAACTCCCGTTAGTGTGCACTAACCCGATTAACAATTTTTTCACAATAAATCGGTGGAATTTATATTGTATCACACTCTTTAACGATTAATGACGATTTAAAAAATATCGAACGATATTTTAAATCATCAAAAAACGATTCACATCCCTACTAGTCATGCCAGAATTTTGCTAGCCTGTACCTCTGGCAAGTTGTTTCTTTGAATGGGTTAACTTTCTGTGGGGAATGGATGCCCTACACTAACTTGTCTGTTAAGCTGAGAATTGTTTCCACAAACAGCATTGAACTGCGGAAATCCTTTAGTACATCATGGCCAAGAAGAATCTTGGGTAGCAGAGTCAGAATTAGTCTGGGACAGCGGCTGCCTGAATTACTGTTGCCCAGCTAGCCCTGTGGCAAATTCCTTCACTCTGTAATGGAAACTGTTCCCGTTAGTTTTACAAATCACCACTTTTATTTCGGTATATCCAACCTGAAATTTGACATCACAAAATAGTTCAGATCTAGAAAAACACTGAGAAGAGTTTATGAGGTCATATTTTTACACCTGGTAGTTCTCCTTTGTTTGACATTCCCATCTGTTCTGCACTTTTAGACATTTTGTTTCACGGCGTTTTATACAGTGGCTGTCTCTGCCATCTATCAATGATCACAATTTCAGAAAGACAGGAGTTTAATTTTAGGATGTTAAGACTGTGGATGCAAGGTTAAGGGCTTTTGGGGGAATGGGAAGAAATAACAAACAGCTTTCGGCAGAAACATAATCACGCCTGTCATTTCCAGCTGTTCTGTCCTGGCTCCCAGCTGTTCCTCTCTTCTGGAAGCAGGGACACTGTGGGCGCAGGGAGCCTGCGAGCGTCACTGCCACTGTCGGTGCTGTGCTGTGAGCAGAGGGCGAGCAGCCCTCCCACAAGAGTTTAGACGGCCTCTCCGTCCTCACTCAGGGAGATGGTGTGGATCTTGATGGTTGGCACGTTGCACTTGGCCTGGGTGCTGCTGCTCGAGGAGCCAACGCAGCAGCAGGCCCGCAGGAAGGTCTTACTTCTCACTTTGGCACTGGCACAGTTTGATCTCTCCTTGGGGGCTGAACTTTTCGTAGATGCGCTTGGCACGGAAGAGAAGTATTTCCATTCACAGACGCCATCAGACTTGGAGATTTTGTAGAAGGTTTCCCCCGATCCTACAGGGATCCGGACCATGGCCCTGTGCTCTTCCAAGCTGTGGCTAGCTGGGCTGGTCAGGCTGTAGCCAGAAGAGTGTTTTTTTGGAATATTGTTTTCTTTGGGGGCACTGGGCTTTCAAAACATTCTGGAACGCTCTTTTGAACTCCTGACTCGAACATGGGTAGATGATTGGGTTGATGCAGCTGTTGAAGTATCCCAGCCAAAATGCTATTTTGAAAACTGTGTCAGAGGGCTTGATTGCAGGGAAAATGGAACCTGGGGGAGGAAGTGTGCAGGACACAGCATTATTGGAGAGTCAGCACAAACTGTGACAGTTCTAAACAATGCGTAACACAACAGTTTTAAACAAGAAAAAGCTAGTTTGAAACTTTTTTTATTTGAATCTTTCATTTTCCGGAAACTTCTCATGCTTCATGGCCAGGCCTGGATTTGCCAATAAACAACTTGGGCCTGTGCCTAGCATGGCGAAATTCTTGGGGGTGGGGGGCAGGGTTCAACACTCTGTATCCTGTTTCTTCCCTTCCCCTCCCAAGCAGTGAGCAGGGAACAGGAGAGGAGGAGCCAGGGTGGAGGGGACAGGACAGACGTAAAGGTGCTTTGCTCCCTAATCCAGCCCCTCTGCTCCCTGACAGCATGCAGAATACAGGAAGGGAGGGGGTGAGATATGAGGGGGAAACGCCCTTCTGCTCTCTAATCCAGCCCCTCCTTCCTGTCCAGTTACTGCCGGGATCAGCTGCAGTGATGGAGGTATGAATTGGGTTTGAAAGGGGGGAGCGGGAGAGGAGGGAATGAGACAGGGATTATTGTGGGGAGGGTAGAGGAGGGGATGAGAGGAGAAGCAGCTGGGGGAACAAAGGGGAGGTTAGGAGGGGCTGAGAGAGGGATCATTGGGTGGTGAAGGGATTGGCCGGGAGGCCGTGTGCTTGTGAGTGCGGGAGAGAGGGGAACAAGGGAGGGGCAGTGTTTGTGTGCGTTACACGAGGGATCTGTGTTGGGCATACGTGTGACAGATTGGGTGGGAGGTTAGACAGGGATGTGGATGCAAGGGGGGGTAGGACTAGAACAAGCTAGAGACATCTCTTCCACCTACCCCACCTTTATTGGGATCCTTATTCTTGAGTTGCATCCATCAGATTTGAGATTCTCCCCCTTATCTTCTCCCCTCTTCCTTGACTGACCTTTCCCATATCCCTGCTTTTCTTTCTCCTCTCCCTATCCTTGGGATCTCCTCCCTGGGTTGATATTGGAGGTCCGTTTCCCTCATCCAATAGAAAACAACATATCACGCGTGCTCAAGCAGGCCTGGAAAAGCTGTTTTCATAATGGAATATAAAAGATGGAAATATTTGCCAGTGAGCCTCAGAATTTTCTAAATCTTGCTGTAAAATCTACTCCTGAGCTGCTGCAGGAAATTGTAGGGGCTGGACCTTAGACTTGCGCCCTGCTGTTCAACCTCCGGGGGGGAGGGCTTGGTTAAGGTAACATTTTCAATAGGCCTAGAAGGTGGCAGAAATCTAAATCCATCTGTTGATGGCCATGGAGATGTGCATGAATGTGCACCGACGCATCGATTCCACTTCTGTAAGAGGTGCTGGTGGAAGCAGGGTCTACAAATCCCACACTGGATCGGGATGCCAATTCATAAACACAGGACTAGTCAACCATTTCTCCCTTGGTATGGGTTCCCTTGGCAGCTTGGAAGATTTGTTTTTGCATGTAAAATGAAGAGTATGAAATATTGAACAGTCTAACAATTCTGTGAACCTCCAACAAATTATCATGGAACTGCTAATTCAATCTGTTTCATATATACAGTAACAATGACAAATTAATCAAACAGCTTCAGACATGGGGTGGGGGTGGGGGAGAGAACACTTTTCAAAGCCGTGTACATGGGCGGATGACTTAGGCCTGGATTTTCTAAGCTCGCAGACCTTAGAAAATCCGGCGGTAACGGGGGGGTGGTCCTGCAATAGCCGGCAGCCATCGCACCTCCGCGGTGCGATGGCTGCCGGCTTTCGCGCCGAATAACTACATCATAAAAGGTGTAGTTATTCGGCGTGAAACTGGCGGCGATAAGGAATCTTACCTTTCACCGCCAGCGATGTGTCCGCAGCATCGGCCCTGGGGCCGACTCCGCCCCGAGCTAGCTATCGCATGCGAAAAGGGACTTTTTGCCTGCGAAACGTCCCTTTTTGCATGCGATAGCATTAGAGAATGACTCCCAGGAAGTATCCGCAGGCTTCCACAGCCGTGTACTTTTAGCCACGGGGAAAGAGAAGCGTTCCTGCGGGCATGTATAGATCAGGGGAGGAGAACAAAGCGTGTACATTACATTTCAGATGTGCCCCCACAAATGCCAGATCCAAAGTATGGGTGCACATTATTTCTGTTAGCTACCCAGGTAGTGTCTCTTTGAAAATTAGTGTAAAGTCCACTCACTAAGGGCCTGATTTTCAAAGGCATTTATGTGCTTAAAAATGGGTTTTACATGTGTAAATGCACCTTACCGATGTAAGTGGACTTTTGAAAATTGCTACAATATATGCCGTTGAATTGCCCGCATAAGTGCATTCTATGCCTGTAAATATCTTTTTAGAATTGCTATGATGGTATGTTACATTTACATTTGTAAATCCTTTTGAAAATTCCCTCCTGTGAGCAGTGGTCCCTCGTCGAGTAACATTATCAACTATCTTTTTACTGATTTAGGAGCAGTTAATTTCAACAGGGCTGGATTTAAGATCACAGTGCCCTTAGGGAAAGGACTGGGGGGCAAGGGATTCTTCCTCCAGAAATATTACAGGTTGATTCAGAAAGGATCGCGGGAGAGCGGGCGCTCCTTGTTGAACGCCCGCTCTCCCAACGCGCGCCCAGTCACCTCTCCTGGGCGCGCGATCCTATATTTTAAATGAGAGGTTGTGCTAAAAGGAGGCACTAGGGATGATAACGCACCCCTAGCGCCTTCTTGGCGTAGGAGAGGTGGCTCTGGTCAACAGGTTCAGGAAACTGACGCTCAATTTTACGAGCGTTGATTTTCCAGATCCCCTGACAGCAATCGGTTAGGAAAACAGATGCCGGTAAAATTGAGCATCCTTTCTCCTAAGTGGACTGGCCGGCACATTTATTTTTAATTTTTTTTTTTTCCATTTTTGGTTCCTCCGACTTAATATCGGAGGAACTTAAGTCGGAGGGTGTTCAGAAAAGTAGTATTTTCTGCTTTTCTGTACACTTTTCCGGACTGCTCATAAATTGTGCAGATTGGCAGCACATTTTACTTTCTGAATCCCGGGTGAATGACTCATAGGCTCATCAGCATGCATTTGCATGTGATTAGCGCTATTAGTTTTCAGGGGGTTTGGCCGCGCGTTTTCGAGCCACTAAACTCCTTACAGCATAAGGGGTAACAGATGCGTGTTGAAAACACAGGGCTAAACCCATGTTAAATACTGCACACGGCCGAGCGCAGTTTATACAGTCGGCCCATTAGAGCAGTGGGGAGAGTTCTAGGTTTTGGGCACCTTGAAAATTTGGCACTTATGTTGCCACTTATGTTGCCTGGCCCTAAATGCAGCCCTGAATTTAACAACCAGTGACCTGGATATTTGATTATGTTACCTTATTATCTGTCAGCCTGGTGTGGCCAGATCCACTGAGCCTATGCCGTATACTGTGTAAAAAATACTATTTTTAACTTGAAAGCACTGGGAACGCATAGTGCAATAGGATTCACTTCAAAATCTGCTTCTGACAAAACATGCTTCAAAGGACTTTTACTTAATTGATTTCTTTATAGAACTACGTTTCGTGTTGCAGAGTTTAAAGCTTTATTCCAAGGGGAGGGGTAAAGCGTATAAGTGAGAATCAATAATCCTAATGTGAATTCGGATGCTAGAAAACCTCCTAGTTCATAGCAAACTGGATACGTAATGCTATCTTGAACACAAGTTCCAACCAAAGCACGGGTTACAAAACATATGCTCAATAAACCAGAGCGGTGAATGCACCTTTACTCTCTCCTCCGGAGAACCCAATACAGGAAGAAGAATCAGCAAAGGAAGAACCGATCAAGGAAAGATCGAGGTCATTTTGAGGAGACAGCAAGGTTTATGGCATCTCATAGGGGTGTGCATGTGAAAAATGTTCATTTCATTTCGTTTGATGTTTGTTTAATTTCAATTTGTATACTGGAAACGAAACAAACATTAAAGTGAAAAGATAAAAAAAACAAACAAAAAGGAAATGAAGAGCTCTCCTTACAACCAAAATCCCCACAGCCCTATTGACATTTAAAAATGGATCCTCCTGGGCCTCCCCTATCATCCCACCCTCCCCAGAAACCTCTTACCCCTTCCATGGGGTCTCCAAAGTCAAAATGGGGCAAGAACAATCCCAAGACACGCTTTCCTCAAAATGGTTCCAGCTGGCCCTGAGGTCAGCACCATTTTGTTGTAAGGCCATCTGCTGTGCAGCTCTACCACCAAATGGTGCTGCCTCAGGGCTGGCAAGCTGGCGTCATTTGAAAAATGGGACCCAGCGGAGCAGGAGTGACTGGAGATTGCTCCTGCCACATTTTGACTTTGGAGATCCCAAGAGGCATCCAGGAAGTATGTGTGTGAGTGTGTGTGTGTGAGTGTGTGTGTGTGTGAATGTGTGTGAATGTGTGTGTGTGTGTGTGTGTGAGTGTGTGTGAGTGTGTGTGCGTGTGTGAGTGTGTGAGTGTGTGTGTGAGAGTGAGTGTGAGTGTGTGTGAGGGTGAGTGTGTGTGTGTGAGTGTGAGTGTGTGTGTGTGTGTGAGTGTGTGTGAGTGAGTGTGAGTGTGAGTGTGTGTGAGTGGGGAGCCCTTTCAATTTTAAAATATCAGCTGTGCTTTAGTGTTGTTTGTTGTTGTTTCCGAAATGAAAGGAAATGAAATAAAACCTCACATATCTGTTTTTTTTTCCATTGCATTTTCTCATGAAATGAAAGTAGGGTTGCATTTTTCATTTTCTTAGAAAACAAATGCACATAATAAATATCAAAACAATGAGTAACTTGCATATCAAATGCAGGGGCACTCATCACTTACAGAAAGATGTCAACTAGAAAACAGCTTTAAGCATTTTGCATGGTTTTCATCTGGACAGATGGTTGCACCTTCGGCATACACGTCTTTTCCACTCATCTGCTAATCACTTGGCATTGTTTGCCAAGCTTTGACTCCCTCCATGATTTAACACAAATGAATTACTTGCTGTACAAAAGTGTTGGGAAGTTTGGTGCAACTCTCTGGTGCTTACCAAAGCATTTCGTGTCTCCCTCCCTGGGCTCCATTATACATTTCAGGCACTGTTTAGAACATATTTATTTATGGCCCTTCAGTAGTTATTACCTTGCATGAGTTACAAAAGATATAATCAAAAAGAAACAGACACAGTGGGAGAAAGTTTTCAAGGTGTTTTGTCATTTCTTGGAAGGAGGATGGGAACAGTCAGAGAGGTTTCCCAGGGGAAAGATGTTTTTGTACCCTATCCAGATTGAGAAAAACAGAGAAATGATGGCAGAAAAGGACCAGATGGTCCATCCAGTCCTCCCAGCAAGCTATGGTAGTATCTGCTGAGCCATGCAGGTTGCCTCCATGCTTATCAGTTTCCCAGATCGTAAACATCAGGGCTCTTGTTGTGCGCTGTTTGAATCCAATACCCTGTGTGGCACCCCTATTGGGTCTGGCCACTAGATGCCACTGTCCCTGTATCTCTGTCCTTAGAACACACCATACCCTTCAGACCCTCCCACCTGGAGATTGAGATTGGGTGACTCGGTGCTACTTAGCTCAGCCATTTTAACACTTGGGGGGGGGGGGGGGGAGGATTCAGTTAGAGAGAGCAGCTGCAGAGGCAACATATTTTTTCCCCACTCTGGTAGAGCCTCCTGGCCTTGCCCAAAGGAGTTTTCTTTCAGAAGAGATACCTCCCAGTGCACTCCCTGCCAGAGGGTCCTTCTTATATTCACAGTGAGACAGACTTTTAAGCCTGATACCCCTTTGGGGCAAGGAGCTCTCTTCAGGGGACCAAAGACCTGTGAGTCTATTCTACTCACTAGGTAGGCAAGCACTAGTGATGGATCCTGCTGTGAGAGACAGGGAGGCCAGATAAGCTCTCCAGATTAGGAATTAAAGTATTTTTTGGAATAAAGAGTAGTGGGGAGGATTTTGGATCCCCTTCCTCCCTGGAGCTTCAAATCATGACTCCTAGTTCTACTGATTTTTTTCCAACGTAAAAGGTTTGTTGTTGACCATGGATCATTAAAACCTTTCAAGTATCTGAAAGTCTGTATCATATAGCCCCTACTCCTCCTTTCCTCCAGGGTGTACATATTTAGGTTCTTCAATCTCTCCTCATAAGTCATTTTATGAAGACCTTTTTGGTTGCCCTTCTCTGGACTGCCTCCATCCTGTCTCTGTCCCTTTGGAGATACGGTCTCCAGAACTGAACACAGTACTCCACGGGAGGCCTCACCAAGGCCCTGTACAAGGGGATCATCACTTCCTTTCTCTTACTAGATAGTCTTCTCTCTATGCAGCCCAGCATTCTTCTGGCTTTAGCTATCGCCTTGTCACATTGTTTCACCGACTTTAGATCATTAGACACTATCACCCCAAGGTCTCTCTCCTGCTCCGTGCACATCAGCCCTTCACCCCCCATCAAATACAGTTCTTTCGGATTTCCACGTCCCATATGCATGACTCTGCACTTCTTGGCATTGAATCTCAGCTGCCATATCTTCGACCACTCTTCCAGCTTCCTTAAATCCCGTCTCATTCTCTTCTTCCAGCATGTCCACTCTGTTGCAGATCATAGTATCATCCACAAAAAGACAAACCTTACCTTCTATCCCGTCCGCAATGTCGCTCACAAAGATATTGAACAGGACCAGTCCCAACACCAATCCTTGCGGCACTCCGCTTAACACCGCTCTCTCTTCAGAGTAAGTTCCATTTACCATCACACATTGTCTTCTGTCCATCAACCAGTTTGCAATCCAGGCCACCACCTTGGCGCTCACTCCTAAGCTTCTCATTTTATTCACAAGCCTCCTGTGCGGGACCGTATCAAAAGCTTTGCTGAAATCCAAGTAGATGACATTGAGCGCTCTTCCTCGATCTAATTCCCTATTCACCCAATCAAAAAAGTCAATCAGATTTGTCTGACAGGACCTTCCCCTGGTGAATCCATGCTGCCTCTGGTCCAGCAATTCTTCTGACTGTAGATAGTTCACTATTTTTTCTTTCAGCAGTGACTCCATTACTTTTCTCTACCACCGAGGTGAGGCTAACCGGCCTGAGGTTTCCAGCCTCCTCTCTGCTCCCACTCTTATAAAGCGGGACCACCACCGCTCTTCTCCAATCACTCGGCACCACTCCCGTTTTTAGGGATCTATTGAACAGGTCACACAGCGGATCTGCCAGCACATCTCTGAGCTCCCTCAGTATCCTGGGATGAACCTCATCAGACCCCATAGCTTTGCCCACTTTCAGTTTTCCTAGCTCTTCCCATACATTCTCTTCTGTAAATGGAGTTACATCTACTCCACTCCCCTCCAGTTGCTTGTTAACCAGGGTCCTCTTTAGTGAACACCGAACTGAAGTATTGATGTGGTAGGCCTGATCGACAAACTGAAGAGTACAATGGGTGTACCATTTTCCCTAAAGCCAGTCCAGTGAGTGAGAGTCTTTTGAACGCTGCCACCAGGATTCATCCTGAGTTGCCCTGCTTGAAGGCAAAACACTGCAGATATTTTGACCGGGGGGAGGGGAAGGGCAGTAGATACAGCTGTGCACTTTTGTTCATGGGATGGGAACTGGGATTCAGGGCAGAGGGAACTGTGGCAGGGGGAGAGGGATTCAGGGGTAGAGTGATGAACTGGTGCTGGGTGAGGGGGGCAGAGGAATGGGGATTTGGCGGCAGGCAGGCAGGGTGCAATACAATGCTAAATTCACTGCCAAAATGATTATCATGTTTTCACTTGTTTTTGACGGTGAATTTTTTCTATTCAAATACTTGGGATCTATAATCATGCAACTTACTCTGTTTTCCAATTTGCACTTCCCAATACAAAGTGTATTGGTGTTCTAGAGCAGGGTTTTCAACCCATATCTCAGGGCATTCCCATCCAGCGAGAATATTTCGTTATTTATTGGCCTTGAGTTCTTGAGAAAAATGAAAAGCAGTTTAATAAATCCAAGAATAAATCCATCTTTTTTTGGGTGATGGGGAAGGGCTGCCATCTTGTTCCTCGCTTCAGGTAGCAGGTTGCCTTCAGCCGCCCCTGCTAGGAGGATCTGGGTTTCTGTGGCTGGGAGGTGTGAAAGGACAGGGATGTCTGTGTGTGAGCATGACTCCTGTGGAAGGGGAGGCAGGGTTCAGCGTGTTTGTCAGTGGGCATATGTGTGTGTGTGATACGCGACCTAGTGCTCACTAATGAGGATAATGTCTCTAATGCCTGGGTAGGTGCTCACCTGAGCTCCAGGGATCACTAGACTGTATGGTTTGACATAGCAAATAGGACACAGAAAAGACACACAAAGATCCAAGTTTTAAATTTCAAAAAATGCAGATTGTGTCCAAAATGGGGAAGTACCTGGAGGAAGACCTGGAAGACTGGGAGAAAATGGGTGAGGTGGAACAACAGTGGGCCAAATTAAAAGGAGCTTTTACAAAGTCAACAAATCTATATGTTAAAAAAGTAAACAAAAGAAACCTATTTGGCTTTCAAAGGATATGGCTGAAAAAATAAAGGCAAAAAGAACAGCATTCAAGAAGTATAAAAGAATCCCAAATGCAATACTGTTCTCTGCTTCAGCAGTGGAGCAAAAGGGGAATTGGATTCAGATGACAGCCAACGCTGGGGTGTGGATCTGGAGTATGGATATGCAGACATTAGGAAAAAAGCACAGGACTGCTTCTATGGCTAAGTCCAAAAGCAAAGCATGTTCAAGCAGCGTTGTCTGAATTATCAAGAAGACTGCTCAACTCATAAAAATGTTGCTAGCAGTATTTTTGTTATGAGTTTGACAGTTGCTTGGTTTTGATTGTAAATATTACTATCCTTAACACTAGTTTTGGGGGTAAGCCGCATGGAGCGGCACTTACTACTCTTATCAGAAACATGGGAGTAACCTGCATGGAGAGGTAGTTACTACCCTTAACATAAACATGGGAGTAACCTGCATGGAGCGGCAATTACTACCCTTAAAAGAAACATGGGAATAACCTGCATGGAGTGGCAGTTACTACTCTTATCAGAAACATGGGAATAACCTGCATGGAGTGGCAGTTACTAAACTTAACAGAAACATGGGAGTAACCTGCATGGAGTGGCAGTTACTACTCTTAATAGGAACATGGGAGTAACCTCCATGGAGCGGCAGTTACTACTCTTAACAGAAACATGGGAGTAACCTGCATGGAGCGGCAGTTACTACTTTTAACAGAAACATGGGAGTAACCTGCATGGAGCGACAGTTACTACGCTTAACAGAAACATGGGAGTAACCTGCATGGAGTGGCAGTTACTACTTTTAACAGAAACATGGGAGTAACCTCCATGGAGCGGCAGTTACTACTCTTAACAGAAACATGGGAGTAACCTGCATGGAGCGGCAGTTACTACTCTTAACAGAAACATGGGAGTAACCTCCATGGAGCGACAGTTATTACTCTTAACAGAAACATGGGAGTAACCTCCATGGAGCGGCAGTTACTACTCTTAACAGAAACATGGGAGTAACCTGCATGGAGCGGCAGTTACTACTCTTAACAGAAACATGGGAGTAACCTGCATGGAGCAACAGTTACTACTTTTAACAGAAACATGGGAGTAACCTCCATGGAGCGGCAGTTACTACTCTTAACAGAAACATGGGAGTAACCTGCATGGAGCGGCAGTTACTACTTTTAACAGAAACATGGGAGTAACCTGCATGGAGCGACAGTTACTACGCTTAACAGAAACATGGGAGTAACCTGCATGGAGTGGCAGTTACTAAACTTAACAGAAACATGGGAGTAACCTGCATGGAGTAGCAGTTACTACTCTTAATAGAAACATGGGAGTAACTTGCATGGAGTAGCAGTTACTACTCTTAACAGAAACATGGAAGTAACCTGCATGGAGTGGCAGTTACTACTCTTAACAGAAACATGGGAATAACCTGCATGGAGTGGCAGTTACTAAACTTAACAGAAACATGGGAGTAACCTGCATGGAGTGGCAGTTACTACTCTTAACAGAAACATGGGAGTAACTTGCATGGAGCGGCAGTTACTACTCTTAACAGAAACATGGGAGTAACCTCCATGGAGCGGCAGTTACTACTCTTAACAGAAACATGGGAGTAACCTGCATGGAGTGGCAGTTACTACTCTTAACAGAAACATGGGAATAACCTGCATGGAGCGGCAGTTACTACTCTTAACAGAAACATGGGAGTAACCTGCATGGAGCGGCAGTTACTACTCTTAACAGAAACATGGGAGTAACCTGCATGGAGCGACAGTTACTACTTTTAACAGAAACATGGGAGTAACCTCTATGGAGCGGCAGTTACTACTCTTAACAGAAACATGGGAATAACCTGCATGGAGCGGCAGTTACTACTTTTAACAGAAACATGGGAGTAACCTCCATGGAGCGGCAGTTACTAAACGTAACAGAAACATGGGAGTAACCTCCATGGAGCGGCAGTTACTAACTTAACAGAAACATGGGAGTAACCTCCATGGAGTGGCAGTTACTAAACTTAACAGAAACATGGGAGTAACCTGCATGGAGCGGCAGTTACTACCATAAGAGGTTTGCTGGGCAGTCTGGATGGACCATTTGGTCTTTTTTTGCTGTCGCTGCTATGTTACTGTGTGCATGTGAGTATATATGAGTGTGTGTGAGTATATATAAGTCCTAAACCCACACACTTTAATGCCTTAAACAATTCAGCTGCAGATTTACCTCCCTCCTCCCTGGCTGAACCCCAGCATAGTGCTGTCCATCACTGTCCTCACTTAGGGGATATGTTGTGTGCTGACTCAGAAAGTGTGAGGTTAAGTGTGTGCGCGTGTGGCCTTGTTGTTTCCTTAAGTAGTGGGATGGGAAGAGCCTGGGGGATATCACATTTGTGTTGTGAAGTGGTGGATCCTGTCAGGAGGAGAAGAGCCTGGGGGATTCCAGCCCTTTATGTCTTTGCTGTTCTTTTCTTTTCTACACTCACTTAGAGCAAACCTGTAACAGGAAGTTTTATTTAGCACTTGGGGTATGAGTGCAGTTGGGGTATGAGTGGAGGATAATGGGTTGGGGTATGAGTGGAGGATAATGGGTGAGGGATGTGCACTCAATCCCTCTTACATTCTTCCCTCTGCCCTCCTCCCCCTCAGTTCCTTTTCTCTTTTTCTCCCTCTTCTAGTCTGCCTCCCTTCTCCCTCAACCTATCCCCATTTCTTCTTCTGCAGAACCAAGCAGAATGCACAGATAGAGTAAATAATATAGTTACAATGATAATAATGTAGTACAAATACTTTTCTGATGTCCAGGGCAGCTGAATAGCTTCTGTTGGTGAGGATTCTTTCTCGCTGTCCATTCTTCTGCCACTTCCTTCCCCTGCCTCCTGTTAGTTATACCCTTTCCATTTGCAAATCAGAACTGTGTTGTAAGAAATGGATGCTGTGTTCTCAAAATACATTCCGGATTCTCTCTTGCAATTCTAACTCTCTCACCACGGATCCTGCACACCTGGTGTTTACTTCTTATATTCTTACAGTTGTTATACAGTCATGTGATGTGTGTTTGTGTGAGAACTCTGAATCCATTAAGGCCTAAATTCTGAAAACATCCTTGGTCAGATTAGTCAGACTTAGGCCAAGTAATTCCATTACACATCCCCAGTGCCCTCCATGCATACATTCCCAACTCTAACACCACATACCCCTCCACATACATACACCACAATCCAAACCCTTTCAACTTGCCTCAGCACCCCAAATCCCCATACCTCTCACACAAAACCACCCATGCATATACACCCAATCTACACTCATCCCATATACCTTCCCACACAAAACCACCCTCCACCCCATTCTCCCCACATCCCATTCCCCCTCACCCCTATGCACATTCACACACATGCCTGCCTCTCCCCACACCCTTCCCCACTCCCCACATGCCTGCACCACACCTCCCATCAGTCATATACACGCCCCTACACCACTACTTCCCCAGCACACATGCCTCTCTACACCACAACCTCCACACTCACCACACCTTCGTCTTTGCCACATACATACACACCTTACACCAATCTCTACATCACCACCTCCCTAACACCCACCTCCTTACCTACCTCCATGCCAACCCAGAAACACACATACCCTGACACCCACACCTGTCCAACACACACTTCCCTACACTACTTTATGACACATACATCCTACCTATACCAGCCCCGATACTACCATCTTCACCTACCCCTCACCTATACCACCACCCCCACACGCACATGAGGGAGGAGAGGGAAAGGGGGTTACAGAGAAAGGTGCAAAGGAGAAAACATGCCCGCTATCTTACAAGCCTATTTTCCCACACCTTCCTCACTGACACACAGATACCTACCTCCATTCCTTCACCCCCCAAGAGCAGCTACAAAGCACACAGATATCTGAAACATTTATAGCACACATGCATATCATGGAGTAATATAACGTGATCTTTGAAGATGGCATGCAATTCTAAACTACTCTTTTTTGGGGGATCCCCTTAATATACAGGCACATTCAGTCAGGGGAGGAAAAGAAGGGGCAGTATCAGAAATTTTATAACTCTCATTCCATCTTTTATTTCATTAGGTCAGCAGGTACATTATCAGTCACCCCACCAGCCATGCCTTACATTTTATGCCTAGGTAGGAGCATACTTCGAGCACAGAGTAGAGACCCTACCAGTGGGATTGGAAGGGAGCAGGGGCACAGCCCATAGTTTATATAAAATAATAAAAAAGTAGAAGTCATATGACACTAGGCTTGAGAATCTAAAAATGTATAGGTTGGAGGAGAACAGAGACAGAGAGAGATGTGACAGAGACGTAAATACCTGAAAGATTTTAGGAATGCGCAAGAAACAAACCTTTTTCAATGGAAACTAAGTTCTGGAACAAGGGGGCATGACATGAAGCTCCAAGGGGACAAACAGCAGAAAATATTTTTTTTTTCAGAGAAAGAGTGGTGGATGCCTGGAACGCCCTCTCAGTGGAGGTGGTGGAGAATAGAACAGCATTCAAGATGGCAAGGGATAAAGGATCCCTAGGATAGTAATGAGGCACTGAGATAACACTCATACAGGCCGATACAGTACACCGGAGCGCACTGTTAGCCCAGGTTTGGACGCGTGTTTTCGACGCGCTAGCTTTACTCCTTATACAGTAAGGGGTGATAGCATGTCGAAAACGCGCGTCCAACCCCCTGAAACTAGTAGCGCCCGCAACATGCAAATGCATGTTGATGGACCTATTAGTTATTCCCGCGCGATACAGAAAGTAAAATGCCGCACATTGTACTTTCAGAAATTAACGCGGGGAAGTGTACAGAAAAGCAGAAAAAAAATGATTTTCTGTACACCTTAAGTCGGAGGCCCTAAAAGTAAAAAACAATTAAAAATTGGCCCGCGGCCCGTGGGTCGGAAGACGGACGCTCAATTATGCCGGCATCCGTTTTCCGAACCCGTGGCTGTCAGCTAGTTTGAGAACCGACGCCGGAAAAATTGAGGGTCGGCTGTCAAAAAGGAGGCGCTAGGGACGCGCTAGTGTCCCTAGCGCCTCCTTTTACCACAGGCCCTAATTTGCATAGGCCACCCTCCTAAATCGCGCGCCCAGGAGAGTGGCCTGCGCGCGCACCGGTAGAGCAGGCCCTCGCCAGCTCTCCCACGTGTTTTTCTGCATCGGCCTGATAGAGAGTATTCCCTACAGAGCAGCAGTTACAACCCTAAAAATCTTGCTGGGTAGACTAGATAGGCTATGTAAGTCTTTTTTTGCCATAAGTTACTATGTTACTAATGAACCAAAATTCAAGAAAAATTATACCAGCATCCAGATGTAAGTTACAGGAAGAGAAATATGTCTTCCCTTTACAACAAAAATCTTTATCTTGGATGAGTCTCTTACAGTGACAGCTAGTGCTGTTTATTCCTTGTATTGTTTCAGAGTAAATGGCAAGATCTGAGCTTGAAAGCACATCCAAGCCTGGATTTACCAGTAGGTGAAGTAGGCAGCTTCCTAGGGGAGCTGAGAGGAGCACTTTCTTCTCCTCTGTCCTGGTGGCACTTAACTTGAAAGCACTGCTCAATCTGAGCAGCCTGACCTGTCCCCTTTAAAGGCACAGAGGTTCAGGGAGCAGTGGCATGCAAAGCACTTTTAAACTAGACCTGCTGCCGGCCTGTGAGCCCCTGAGCTTTTAAGGGGACGAGTACGATGGGGCGCTTCAGCTCAGGTTGAGACGTGCTTGCGGGAAAGTGCCCCTTAGAGAGAGGAAGAGGCATCCCTTGCAGTGCAGAGCATTTTCAGAAAAAATCCCCACCTACGCCGCACTTCCTGCATCCTTGGAGGGGATCCCCCAACTCTGTGCCTAGGTGGCACTTCAAAGGTAAATCCAGCCCTGCGCACATCACCATCACCAGATCATTCTTATATTGGTTCAGTAAGTGGCATCACTGCCTGCAAAGACTCCAGGCTTTTGTTCTCTAGGACCCATGCAGCTACTAGAATTGCAAGGTACAGGAGAACCTAAAGAAGCCACAGAGCAGAGAACTCTAGTCGGTTGGGTGCAATCGGAGCACAGGTTAGAAGAGGAACACTTAGCTCTGCACGACACAAGACATGAGCAGCAGATAGTTCCACCCTATAATCCACAATTGCTCTTATCTATTAAATTTTGATGCAAACTGGTAATGATCCAATTGAGATTGGTGATTCATGGGCTGAATTTCTGGTTTGCCACCTTCGGTTCTTAATCTGCTAGCATCCTACAATCGAAGAGAATTTAGTATTACTGAAAATATCGGATGCATCTCTAGTTAAAAATACATCCTGCACATGCACTAAGTACTAGTCTGTTCCTGAATGCTATGGTTATATTTGGTCTCCTCATAGCTCATTCTGTCCATTAGCAGTCTTTAGAGTACTAACTGTTCCTTGAGGGAAGCAAGAGAACAGGAATATATTGGTAAGTGAGCCTTGGAAATGCTCAGTGCCGACTGCTTCTCACTCAGTTCAGGCTTTACATTAAGTCTTACAACCTTTTGCTCACTAGTACAAGCTGTTTTTTTCTATCACATCAGTCAGCAAAGGTCAGCTTTAAGCATTTTTGTTCCACACATTGCCTCACAGCATGTGGCAAAGTAAAAGAAGAGAAAAAAATATTGCAATTTTTGTATGGTACAGGATGCCGGTGTGCTCACTGCAGCCCAAACAGGGTGTCCTGTGGAGATTCTAATTGGTTCTGCTTAAGAGGAATGCCACGGCAGAACGGGGCAAATCTAGCATGTTTTCCAGAACTGGATTGCTTATCGTAAGTGAAACTTTTCCATAATTCTATCATTTTTTTTTTTATAATTTATTGTGTCAGCCTGTGTCTAAGAAGAACATAAGAACATGCCATACTGGGTCAGACCAAGGGTCCATCAAGCCCAGCATCCTGTGGCCAACTATTTTATCTGTAACTACTTGCCTGTCTTTTAGTCCACCTGTCTAGCTGTTTATCCATCTAACCATAAGGCGTATTAAACATTTATATTATGTAGATAGCTCACAAACTTAATATCTGCTATGTCTCATCTATCTACCTATCTAGCCAACATTGCAAGCGTTCCATTGTTTGCTGTATTGATGAAACTTGATTGCTGTGCTTTGACATCAGGGGTTGTTTTAGTGTTCTTTGTTCGTCAATCTATCCATTCACTTTTGATAGAAAGGTCAATTAGCACCTGATGGAAACTACAGGAAACCCAAATCTGTCCGTTCTGTGAGCTCACTGTGAGTTACTGCTATTGGAAGTCACAAGTATCTTCCATTGTGGTTCTTATGAGCAGGTTACTTAGCTATTGGTTCAGTTTGTTACACTGAAAGCCTCTGCAGTGTTACTGGCATATTATCTGTAAGGACAGCAAGACAAGGACATGCTGGGTCTTTACTCTGGTATGTACATTTACTCTGGCAACTGGGTGTCAGCCAACTGTATTTTGTTTTTCACATTTTAATTTATTATTTTTCTTTATTGTACTTTTTACCTGGCTGTTCTCTCCTGCTCCTTTGTGCTTCCAGATTAATTGGATCCAGCCTATAGTGGGCATTGGTGCCATAGGTCTTCAATTGCAACTACACAGGGTGTTTTCTCCTATTATTGTAACCTACCCTGGTCCAGCCATTGCATTGGCAGTCCTTGACTGGGAACCAGAGCCCGTGATCCTCTCCAGAACCTGGTTCAACCACACTCTAAATTCAGCGAGCTATGACTGGGCTCACTCTCCCTACTGGTGACTGAATGCTTTCTCTGAAGCCTCTCCAGTCTTCACACAGGAAGTGAATTTGGGTCTTCCCCACAGCAGTGCATAGGAATGCTGTTGAGCCATTGGGCCAACAACGTGGAGGAATAGACTAGTGGTTAGAGCAGAGGGCTAAGAGCCAGGGAAGACAGGGTTAAATCCCACTTCTCCCATGATAGCTCTTGTTGTATCCTTGGGCAGGTTATGTCACTTTCTATCGCCTTAGGTACAAGCTTATGAGTACATTTTCAAATAGGTTACATGCATAAAACGGCATATCCACGCATATGTGTAGCATATGCACATATACCCAATTTTAGAAAAGTATATGTATATATACTCGTATTCGTGAGCAAAAGCATGTGTGGGTGTGTCAGGGCATGGTTTGTAACTTCATAAGTACTTTGCTATTTTATAATGTATGTGCGAACGTCATCAAAACTGTGCAAACACTTTTACTACAGCTTTTTTTCTGTGCCAGTTTCAAACTTGCATTCTCCTTTTCAACTTAGTGTTTGGTGTGTGGCTTCTCCTGATGAGTGGACACTGCAGCAGGCTAGGAGGAGCGGCAGAAAGAGCGGGGGAGGGGGAATGAGAGAAATTGTGATCTGTGCTCAGAAGTGTGTTTGAAACCTTTTTGTCTAGTTTGCTCTCAGCTTGCTGGTTTTCTTCAGGGGATTAGCGTGTGTGTGTGTGTGTGTGTGTGTGTGAGTGTGTATGGTGACTGGGATATACTGGGCAGAGGGCGAGTGTGACTGAGGCACATTGGAGATTGAGTGGCAGGAGAAAAAAAATTACAAAACGACAATAATAAACTTATGAATACTCATGGAACAATGGTTGAGGAGGATGAAAGAACAGAGGAGGAAGAGGAGAAGGTACCCCCTTAAAGAGAGTACACAGGACCAGGGATCTGCCTGAGAAGCAGGTTATGTACAGGTTCAGGTTCAACAAGGAAACCATACTGTACCTATGCCAGCAGTTAGAGCAGGACCTGCGCCCTTTCACCCGAAGAGGCCACACCTTGCCAGTACACGTCAAGGTCACTACAGCCCTGGCCTTTTTGGCTACCAGCACTTTCCAGGGGTCATGGATGTTATAAGCCAGTCAGCCACCTCCTTATGTTTCAGGAAAACATGTCACTAAATATCTTTTCCTCAGAGAAGACAGCAACAACAACTTATGAATGAGTTCTACCAAATTGCACAGATCCTTCTGAGGGCACCAGCTGATGAGGCCACCTACTAGAATTGCAAGGGCTTCCACTCTCTCAAGATGCAATGCCAAAGGGATCATCATGGATGTAGTGCCCGGGTTTCTGGGGTCCTGTCATGATGCCTACATCCTCTTATAGTCTTGACTGCTTCCAGGAAGGTCACATCACTGGGGGTGGATTTTAGGTAGGTCTGCTGCTCTTACTACAACCACACAGCTACTAACCTCTCCCCTTTTCTCTCCCTGATATCTAGATGGGCTTATCACTTAAGCCCAGGAGGCCAACTCCAGCCTTTACTGGGAACAGTCCCGCTACTTACTATCATAGGAAATCTCAGTCAGCTCTTTTCTGCCTTCTTCTTTATAGGTGAGCAAAACCTGGCTCATGAGCCCATTGGCATACTTACCCACAGACGGCTGCAGATGTGCACTGCAACAAAGCCCAAGGGCAGACCAGGGAAGCCATCGAGCGAATCTTTGGCCTACTAAAAACAGATCAGGGAATATCTTCTCTACAACCCCACCATGGTCTGTGAGATCTTTCATAATTTCACCAAAACCAGAGTCCTGTCTCTTCTAGAAGGACTAGATGGTCATCTTGAATAGGAGGCATGCGACCTAAGCGCTGAGGAATTGCAGGAGATGCATCGCCAAACTTAAAAGCAGACGGTAGCAGAAAGGAACACTCTGATTCAAATACATTTTCAATGGTGAAGCTGCATTTATTTACAGGACAATGGTGATATTGTGCATAGAAGACAATAAATGAATGCTTCCTAGGCCATCCTCTCTTTTTGGGAGTGGCTCCAATGCCTTGGGCTGGCTATGGTGCTCGTTCACAGTGGTGTCTGGGTCACTACTCACAATGCTTTTGGAGTGCATGCACACTGAGGGCAGTGGCAGGAGGTGAAAGCTGCAAGAGAGCTGTGCAGTGAAAAGTAGCTCCTGACAGTTAGCATGGGGGGTGCCTGAGGATGAAGGTCTGCCAGCCTACCAGCTGTAATGTGCCTCTTCTCTTCAGCAGAAGCACAAGAAGAGTCCATCCCCATTGTAGCAGAGATGGGAGGTGGCTACCTTGTGGTGGTGGAGGGATCACTGAAGGAGACATTAGTGCAGGTGGTGCACCCAGTGGAGGATGAGACTCCTTCATGGGTGATGGCAGACCCACTGGAGGAACCTCCCACCTGGCTGATGGAACAATAGCAGGCGGTGTAACAGTCGGTGCAGTGAATGCTGGGGGAGGCAGCATCAGGGGGTCCGATGGAGGATACCATACAGGCTGTGGTAGGCAGAGAGCATCTGCTGCAGCATCTCCCTGCAGACAATGGTCATGCCCTGAGATTCCTCCTGCAGCATTCTGTCAAGGCCTTGGATCTCCTGTCGGGCACCCTGCATTTCCTTCTGTACCACTTCCTTAAGATCCTGGATGTCCTGCCATAGGCCAGCAATATGGTCTGCCGTTCTTTTATTCAATTGCCTGATACGGCTCTCTGGTAGAGTGTAGGGCACCTTATCTTCTAATCTCTACTAGAGAGAAGCTGCCCTCTTCAGAATGCCTGCCCACGCCCTCATCTACAGCATGCTGCAATACTTAGGAGTAGATGGCTCCTCCTCCTCCTTCAGCAAAGGCTGGTGTGATCGGCATCGGAAGCCACTTTCCTCTCATTCTCCTCTCTCTCAGCTCTGGACTCTGCTGACCCCTCCTCTTCATCCTTGCTGTTTTCCTCTGGGCTTTCAGGCAGCAGTTGTGCATGCCATCTAGCCCCCTCTAAGACCTCTGGTTCTGGGACCGTCAGATTCTTAGCCAATCTCTTCCCCTACAAAAACGTAAAAAGGTACACACTGTCACAACACACTCTATTTGACCTTTTCTCTTTTCTACCACAGTACCATAAAAACAGCTCATAGGTGTAAAGTCTATAGCCTCCTTCTACTTGACTAACTCCTAATCTAGTATTCCTGTGTATGTCAACACTAACATTATACACTATTTTCTCATCTACATTCATGCACAAAAAGAGGACAGATAGCTTGGTGTGGCTATTGACTGCTGGCCCTATCTGCCTTTAGTATCATAGACATAGAATATCCCAAAAAAGTATATATATATTTGTAGTTATGGTATTGCACATTATTATAGTCATGACTTGCAAGCTCCTTATACGCCGTTTTACAAACACAGCTCACCTTGGTGTCCTTGAAGATGTGAGGTGTCCAACTCTCCCTCCTGTCTCATACCAGTCTCTGAAATGGTGCTGAGGACCATCCATTCTGCCTGGGTAAAAATAATTTGGCTTGTAAGTCCCCTTTTCTCTCATCCTGGATTGTTTCTTCTCAGTATGGCAGTGGAGGTCCCAGGTTTTGCTCGCTCCTGTTGTTGTGGAAGACCACATTGAGTTGGTGACAGATCTTTTTTTCCCCAGGTCTGCTCTTTCTGGTAGGAACCCACTCCCCATGATTCCTTCCCACATAAGATGTGCTGGACCTTCATGACCTCTTTCACCAGAAGGTCCACCTCCCATGACTGGAAGTTAGGCTTCCTAAGCAGGGCTGAACTTCTTCCAGACAGGGTGCAGTTAGGAAGTCAGGCTATGAGACTCGCCTTTATATACATGCATTCCTGCATAAAAGCCATGTTAATGTGTGTACAGAGGAGCAGGGTTTATGCCCATATAATTTATGCTATCTATTTTATAAAATCGATAGCAAAAATATACACATAGGTTGTGCTCAAATATATTCATTGCATATATGCATGTTTATTCTTTGTAAATTTGTGGAATATGCATACATTTTCCTCATAAGTGTGTGTAGGGTTGATCCATAATAGGATTAGCTGCAGGATCAATGTCTTCAGGGACAGGCTGAGCCAATCCAGCATTTATCACTATTGCTTTCAATGGGGGTAACACCTGGAGCAGCTCTTCCTGTCCCTGATGACATGGTGCCTGTAGGTAACCCTCGTCCATAAGGAAAGCAAGGACCTTGTGGATGATAACTCCTCATCTGAAGTACTGAATTTGTATTTTTTGGCCTTTGCTTTTATTCCTGATACCTGGCATTAATCATTAAGCAAGTTAGCAATGTAACAATATTTTTTGGTAAGTGTATATGCCCTGGGTATTAGAAGACATTTGGCTATTACTTTCTATAGGATCTCATTATATACATCTACCCTACAAACTCTGGATGGGAAGCAGCAGAGAGAAATTACAGCTCTCACCCAGCTTCAGGTGATTGTCTGGCTCTGAAGACTTGCTGTGTCAAGGTCCTTCCCAATTTAGGTGGCTGAATAGGCGAGGTAATGGAAACATCGAGGAGTCCCTGATTTTATAGCTCAAAGCTGCAGTTTTAATGTGAGAGCTCCTCAATAATCTGTTTGCCTCCATGTCTTGAAGAAGACAGAGGGCAGGCAGATTTCCGCTGGAGACATGTGTGGGCATAGCATTGATTGAAGGGATGTGCAGAAGGATGCAGGGAGCCTAGTGGAGGAGAACATTACTCTATGAGGAGGAGAGCCAGTGTGAGCAGGGAGAAAATGAGGCTGGACCATTTTGTTACACCTGTGATATACCAGGGAGGTCTTCTTCAAGACTTTGTTCCCTATTGCTTTCATTATCAGCACCATTTTTGGGGAGGTAGTAGTGCATGATTAGAAGTTGTTGCAGATTGCTTCTGTAGAAAGGAGCTCCTAACTGCAGCACATCAGTAAGACACCTTGTCTCTGCTGGAAGGTTTGCTGTAGGTGAAAGGGCCAGGAACTGTCAGTTCCTTGTCTCCCCATTGATTTATGATTGTAGTTGGGAAGAGATAGCATGCTTCCCTCTATATGGTATGGCCTGGCTCACTTAAATCTCTGGCACTTAGGGGAAGTAAGACCACATTGATGACTAACTGCTTGGATGTGTTGTGCCCACTGAAGGAAGGACATTCTGGGGAGCCGAGGTTGTAGCTAGCCTATGGCCAGGATGGCCATGGCCATAGGTGCCAGATCAGAAGGGCGCCGCTGGCCACACTGGGACAGAGGCAGATCAAAGCCTCTTAAGCAGCAGGATGGCTGCTACAGCTTCTCCCCCCTCCCCATCCTTCCGGGACTGATGATGCTTCTAGCGTGCTGAAACACTTGCAACCATGCAGATACACTGTTTAAAACAAGTGCGAAATGGAAGAAGGGCAGGCAGACATCTGCAAAGTAGCAGGCACTGCTGCCTGCCTAAGAGGACCCTGGGCAATCTAGTCAGCGCCAGCACACTGATGCTGGGTGTCCTGCTGCTAAAAAGGATCAGATGGCAAGGGACATTCTACCGCTGTCACTTCAGGCTTTGCAGACCTCGGAGAGTGGTGCAGGCAGCCAGTAGGAAAAAGCTTGTGGAGGGGGGAAATCCCATTATTTGTCTTGAGATGGGGATGTTGCTTGTGTTGGGGGAAGTGAGACAGGAGTTATCTGGAGGACAAGAGGAGTGATGCTCCTGGGAGGAGAGGGGATGTTTTGTGGCAGTGCTGGGAAAAAGAAATACTGGTACGGAACTGGCTGGAGGGGAGACTGGACCAGACAGGGGGACCCTGGGGGTGGGGATAGAGAAAGGGGGATATTGGTGCTGGCTTGGGAAGAGAATGGGGAGACAGAGATGGGGATGCTGAGGATAGACTGGGAGATTGGAGGGTTGATGGGTAGAATGGGATAGAGTGGGGGTTACTGGTGCTGGCCTGGGCACTGCCAGTGTGGAGAGCATGTGTGCATATGTGTGTGTGTGCACATACATGAGAGACGTATGGAGGAGAGACCGACGTGGGGGGAGAGAGACAGAGCAGGTAGGGTGGGAGGGAGAGGTAGAGTGCATGCGTGTGTATGTGGTAGAGGGGAAGTGTATGTGTGTGTGTGTGTGGAGGATAAAGTTTGCACACACCCCCAACACATACACACTAATCCAGAACAATCTCTGGGTCAGGGTGACTGGAAATCACACGTTCCCAGGTATGGAGAGCATGAAAGTTTTTAAAATCCCTATTAGTTTTACTTATTGGGTGTTTGATGTGTCTGGAGTATTGAAATATTTTATTGGTGTTTGGGACATTTTTTAAAATAAGTAAATGTTTTTAATTATTGGATATCGTTCTGTTCATCAGCTGTTTTGAGATATGCACATTTTATTAGTATGGTTTCACTATTAATGATTCATATTTCTTGATTTTCTTGTTTTATGTTTTCTGAGGAATGGTGGTGGGTTCTGGGTTTCCATTGTTGCACTGCATACAGAGTCTGGCTTGCTGCAGTTTCCAGGTCAGTTTTGTCTGCTTGTTTCTATTTATTCTTTATGTTCTCTTTATTCCTTATTTGTTAGCATGTAGTTCTGTTAGCATGTAGTTCTGTTAGCATGTAGTTTTAGTGTAGGAATCTATAGAAGACTGGCTTGTGTCATACTTGTGTCTACTTATAGATTATAATAGTAATAGTGTTATGGTGTAAATTAAAAACAAAATTAAGAGTCTTCTGTGAGGAAGGTGGACCCTTGAGTCGAGACGAGGTTGTTGCCACCACCAAGGCGAGGCCCCTGGTGGTCTTCGTCGTCAGGAGGCGGTTCCGGGACAGAGAACCCAACAGGATCTTCACCTATACCAGTCCACATTCCCCGCAGGTTGAGCACTTGGGTGACGGGGCCGGCAGGACTTAGGCGCGGGTCTCTCAGATGGCAGGCAGAAAACAGGTCAGACGTACCAAGGGTCGAGGCAGGCAGCAGACTAAACGAGGTGGAGGCCAGGCCGAGGTCTGTGCAGGTAGCGAACAAGCAGAAACAAAGAAACCAGGCTGAAGATCAAGGCAAGCAGCAGACAAGCAAAAACCAGGAGACAAGCAGGGTTGGAGCCAGAAGATCAATCCAAGGAAGCTGGAACGAGGTGGAGCTGGACGGAGGCAGGAGCTGGAACAGGGCTAGGTCTGGAGCAGGAGCAGGATCTGGAGCAGGAGACAGAAGAATCACAGGAACACGGGATCCAGGATGCAGACAACACGCACTCACCAGGAGCTGCACCTATTGCCAAGGCGAGGAGGAGGTGGCAAGGCAGGGTATTTATACCTGCCTTGCCTGATGTCATCATCCTGAGCCGCGGGGAACTTTCCTGCCATTGGCCCTTTAAATCTAGCCCAGGCACGCGTGTGCCTAGGAGGCCCAGGGATCACTATGGCATTGGTGGCGTCGGGAGCACCGCGAGCAGACTGCAACAGCGGCGAACCGCGCTGGAACGCAGCAGTGGCGGGGTACGCTGGAGCGGGCTTCCTGCCAGCACAGTGAGGTGACCTGGCCTGACTCCCTGAGGACCGGGGCACCTAACATCTTCTAGCTTGTAGGTGTCATGTTGTGCACGAGGTGAAAGTGCACTTTTTCACTTGGCCATAGGTGCCAAATTACCTGGCTACGGCTTCTGTGGGGAGCTACGTACTAGAATGCAGCCCCTAATTACCCCGATATTCGACAGATGCAGCTGTAAGGGTTGACAAGTGCAGGAGAAGGGTTAGCATGGCAGTGAGTGGGGTGTGAGAGTGAGTGACTCAGGGATGAGAAGATTTCTAGCATGCAAAAAAAGAGACCTGCACCGTATTAAAAGAAATATAAAACTTTTATAAAAATAAAAACCTTTAAGAGGCCAATATTTCAAAGTATGTTCAGCACTATTTAAGTGACTTATGCAGCACTGAGTAGCGGCTGCTGAATAAGCGCCTACGTTTAGCGGGCCACTGCTCAGCTGCATAAGTCACTTACATGGCCAAAACGTTAGCCATATAACTTATGTGCGTTGTAGTGGGCAGATCGGGGCGGAGTGAGTTAGCCATACAAGTTATGCAGCTTACTTTGCTATTTGGTCTTAGTCACATATGTTATATGCTAAGTTTAGATGAACCATAGAGCAGGTTTAAATGTAGCCAGTTCTAACTTATACAGCTAAGTGCAGATATATATCCATGTATTCAGCATCTTACCCGAAGAAGTTATATCCGGCTAAGTTACTTAAATGGCCAGCTTTAAATACATAACACAGGAGGAGGAGGAGGTGGGAAAATCTAGGGAGACAATTATTTACAAAATGTAAAGGGCCCCAAGAACCCCTGGAGGCCACGTCCTGATTGGCCTAGGGAGCTGGGGGCTGTGGCAGTTGCCCTGCGTGCATTACCAATTTAAGAGTGGCTGTGTAGCCCTCTTGAGACTGGATGAGATGCTCTACCACTTCCATCAGCCTCCCACTGTCAGCACGTAGATGACAGACATCCTCCCCCACCCTCTGGACAGCTACCTCTATGGCTGCTAGTCCTTGGAATTCTGGGCTAGGAGTGAGTCCCTGCCTCTGCAGCCATGGGGTTCCACCCTGCATCTTGTGGAAACTGTCCAGGAAGCTGCTCACCTCCATTCCCGAGCAAAGGCTGGGCAACTACAGGACCTAGTCCAGAGGTTCTGGGGCCAAACAGGAAGGAGGCCTTACTGGGAAGGAGAAAGCAATGGGTGGCAGTATAGGGCTGGGGCCTCCCATGCAGGGAGGAGTGGCTATTGTGCCGCTGCTGGGTCCACAGTTGGTGGCGGTGGCTGCTGCACCCCTTCAGTGGGCACAGCTGCTACTCCAGCAGGAGAAACCGAGTGCACTTCCTCATCCTCTTCCTTCTCTGAGCTGGTGGTATCTGTGAACAGAGCAAAAATGTGTGCCAACCATCAGCTGGTATGCTCCAGGATGTGATGTGCAGTATCATACAAACTATTAGAGGGCACTGCATTTCTGGGAGAGGTGGAGGCAATGGGAAGTGCGCCTATCAGTGGGAAATCCATGTGCTATAGGGAGTGGCAAGGCCATGTATAAGGTCTCAGAGAGACGTAAGCTTCTGTACAGCGGGCCTTTTCAGCATGGTGCCTAACTAGTGATAGGGGCTCAGAAGTAGCCTCAGTGTCTGGTAGTATGTGTTATGGTGTGCACTAGATTTCAAGCTGTCAAGGCCATGATGCCTCCACAAGTCTATGGATCTTTGTTAGATGGGAGACCTTGACATTCCCTGGTAAGGGTATTAGGAGTAGGTTCTAACACCCTTCTTAGTTCAATGGTTGGCCTATGAGTGCATTACAAGTTGTGCTTCATGACAGTGCTACCTGTGACCCAGGGAATTGCCAAGGAATAAATTGTTATGCATGAGGGTTTCTTGGAGCTTTAGCCAGAAATGAGGTCTTGTAGAGGCAGGGCAATAGTGAGGCTTGTGATGCAAGCAGGAAATAGATAGACCATGTTGACATTTCTCTGATGGGCATGTAATGAACTTACCTCCGGCCTCCTCCTGCCAGTCACTCCCTTTCCTTCTACTGCAGCTCCCAGGCCTTCCTCTTGAAGTCCTCAGTCTATATAGAGAAACAGGAATGCAATGCTGGTTCTGTGATCTCCTCAATGGTATGTTTCCATTTTCCATCTAAAGCCTTGACTCTGTGTTTCATGGCTTCTTGCTCTTTCTTCGTGCATCGATATGAGGTGTCCTGCTACCTGGCCAGAAAATACATCTGAGCAGGGACAACTCTAGAGCAGCCAAGGTACCCACTTTCAAGAGAGCGACTGCAGGCCAGTCCAGGCTTTTGTAAAAACCCTATTCTGATGCATTATGGGGGCCAGCAGTA
>NW_021820958.1:0-127959 GCF_901001135.1 Rhinatrema bivittatum
GCTCATGATCTTGCTGCAGAGGCTCAATACTGCAAGGTCCACTGCAGACCAGGGCAGCCATTGGGAGAAATGGCAGCAGAAAAGGACCAAATGGTCCATCCAGTCTTCCAGTAAGCTTATGGTAGTATCTGCTGCGCCTTATAAGTTACCCCATGCTTATCAGTTTCCCACACTGAATAAGTCAGGGCCCTCGTTGGCTGCTGTTTGAATACAATTCCCTGTTATACCTTGCCTTTGAAGCAGATAGCAATGTTGGAGTTGCATCAACAGTATCAAGCCTTATTGGTTAAGGGTAGTAACTGCCGCATCAGCAAGTTACCCCCATATTTGTTTCCCAGACTAAAAAAGTTGTGGCCCTCATTGGTTGCTGTATGAATCCAATTCCCCTTTTTCCCTGCCGTTGAAGCAGTGAGCAGTGTTGGAGTTGCATCAAAAGTATCTAGTTTATCGGTTAAGGGTAGTAATAGCCATTTCAGCAAGTTACCCCCATGCTTATTTGTTTTCCCAGACCTTAAAATTTAAGGTTGCTGTCTGAATCTAATTCACCTTTTCCTTTTTACCCCCTACCATTAAAGCAGAGAGCAATAATGGAGTTGTATCAACAATATGAAAGCTTATTGATTAAGGGTAGTAAACTGCCATACCAACAAGTTACCTCCATGCACACTTTTCTTCATTTCCGTCCTCTAGCCTCTAGGGATCCACAGCATTTATCTGATGCCTCTTTGAATCTTTCACATTTTTGTCTTTACTACCTCCTCCAGAAGGGCATTCCAGGCATCCACCACCTTCTCCATGAAGAAATATTTCCTGATGTTGGTTCTGAGTCATCCTTCTTGGAGTTTCATTACGTGATCCCTGGTTCTACATTTAGCCCAGTCAAAGTGTGTTTCCACTGCCTGGACAGATCTGGGGGATGCCTTATCTACAACCCTGCTAAGGTCCGTGAGATTTTTCTAGCCTGAATAATCCAGAGACCTGCCACCTCCAGAGGGATTACAAGATCATCTTGATGAAATGGAGAAGGAGGAGGAGACACTTGACCTGAGTTAAAAGGAACTGCAGGAGATATATTACCAGACTCAACAGGATATATACTCTGATACAAAGACATTTTAGATGGTGAAGGTGCATTTATTGACAGGATGTGCAAAGATACTTAGAAGGTGAATGTGCATGTATTTACATGGAATTCTCAATGTGATGATGAATACATTTAATTATTTCTGGGATTCCATGACTGGCCTCTTTTTGCGGTTGGGAAATCTTTGTTGCCTTGGCCTAGCCCAATCTGATGCCTCTCCACAGTGATGATCACAGCTTATCCTGCCCTCAGAGAGAGCAGTGGCACATCAGGAAAGCTGCTGGAAGATGTCAGGCAACTGAGAATATAGGCCAGCAGCAGTGGTGGGCCTCTCCTCGTCTGCCATCTGTGCCTTCAGAGAGGGGGTGCATCTCTCTCTGCTGGTGGTGGTGTTGTTTGCAATGCTTCAGGCTGCATCACTGCATGTGGTGGTGACAGAAGAGGAGGTTGAATCACTATGGGTAGTGGTGGAGGAACAGGTGGAGCAGCCCACAGGGAAGGTGAGACTCTGGTCTAGGGAGGCATTATCCATGGTTTGTGCTGCCAAGGCTGGTAGGCACTGTACTCAGCATGGCATCATATAGTACAGTGCTGCTGACAGGTCTAGTAATATCATAATGTAGTGTTTTCCGCTGTCAAATCCACGTAGTATATTATCTGTTAGAGAGATTAGTAATGTTTCGGTGCTATAGTGTTTTCTAAATTCGTGTTGCGAGGGTAAAGTATGCTGTTGTTGTCTAGATGTTCTGCTAGTTGCTTTTGTACCACTTTTTCTATTAATTTAGCAAGCATCGGTAGGTTTGAAACAGGTCTATAGTTACTTAAGATTTTTGGGTCACTGTTTTTTTTCTTCAGTATTAGTTTAATTATTGCACCTTTAAGTGAGTCTGGCATTAGTCCTTCACTAAGTGATAGGTTAATTATTTTTGCTATTGTGTGGGAGGTTATATCAGCTAGTTTTTTTATGTCCATGGTGGGGATGGTGTCAATTTTATGTGGGGCGGGGTTCAAATTTTTTATCATGGATTCCACTTCAATCTGGGATACCTCATCAAATGTGGACCATGGTGTCACATCTTTTTTTGTGCATCTTAATTTCCTGCTTTGTTAAGACCAGAATCTTCGCTTTCAGGCTTGTGATTTTGTCTGAGAAATAGTGTGCTATTTCATTACATTTATTCTCTTGTGGGTTTGGGGCGCCTCTGTTTTATCATTAGTCAGATTTTTTTACTATGTTAAATAGTGTTCTCGGGTTGTTTGCAAATTTTTCAATTTTTGAGCTAAAGAATTGGTTTTTTGCGTTGAGAATTACTTTTTTATAATAAGCTAGTTGTTTCCTGAATTTGGTTAAGCTTTCTGCTGATTTGTCTTTTTTTCCACTTTTTTTCTTTCATGCTTTTGTAGACCTCTATCATATCCCTACTTAGCCGTCTTTTCTCCAAGCTGAACAGACCTAACATCTTTAGCCTTTCCTCATAGGAGAGCTGTTCCATTCCCCTTATCATTTTGGTTGCCCTTCTCTGTACTTTTTCCAATGCAACTTACTCCTTACTCGACTCCCCTCCGATCCCCGCCCCCACAGACCCACTACCCATCAACAATAAAGTTAACCTCATTATTAATAAAGTATAAATAAAAAAAAATAATAATAAAGTTAACCTCGACTCCCTTGACCCTACCTCCTTCAAGGAAGTTGAATCCATACTAAAAAAGATGCGACCGGCCACCCACATCGCAGACGCCATCCCATCAAAAATTCTCCTCACCATTCCATCCGCCATTGCAAAACCATTAGCAGATATTATAAACTGCTCCATCACTCCGGGAAGGCCCCTGACCCACTTAAACTTGCCATCGTGAAGCCACTACTAAAAAAACCCACCCTCGACCAAAATGACCCTGCAAACTACAGGCCCATTTCCAATCTCCCGTTTATATCCAAAATCATGGAGAAAGTGGTCAACATGCAACTCACCGATTTCCTAGAAGAAAACAATATTTTACACCCCGCTCAATATGGCTTTCGTAAAGATCGAAGCACCGAAAAACTCCTACTTGCAATAACAGATACCATCCTCAAAGGCATGGACCACGGCCAATCCTATATACTTGCCCTTCTTGATATCTCAGCTGCCTTCGATACCGTGAACCATCAAATCCTAATATCACGCTTAGCGGAGATAGGCATATCAAATACTGCCTTATCCTGGTTCTCCTCATACCTTGACCACAGAAAGTACTTAGTCAAGATTGATAACTTCGAATCCGCTCACATTCCCCTTACACAAGGCATACCCCAAGGCTCCTCTTTATCGTCCACCCTCTTCAATATATATCTACTCCCACTCTGCCACTTACTCACTAAACTAGGACTAAAATTCTTCTTATATGCAGACGATGTACAAATACTTATCCCCATCCAGAAATCCCTCAAAGAAACCCTGCAGTACTGGGAAACATGTCTGACATCCATTAATTCCCTCCTCTCCAATCTCCACCTTGCACTCAACGCCTCAAAAACTGAAATCCTTATACTAACAAATCAACCAATCGACTCGATCCAACAAATGATTCAAAATGCCTCACAAGCTCACACACTACCGCCCAATGTCAGAGATTTAGGAATCTCCCTAGACAATCACCTAAGCTTCAATCCCACATTAAATCGCTTCTAAAAGGGGGTTTCTACAAACTCCAAACCCTCAAAAAACTAAAGCCTCTCCTCCATGCCCACGACTTCCGCACTGTTATGCAAACCACTATACTTTCAAAACTCGACTATTGTAACTCCCTTCTCTTAGGCCTCTCAGCCTCCACCATCAAACCCCTGCAAATCCTTCAAAATGCTATGGCTAGAATCTTAACAAACACCAGAAAAACTGATCATATCACTCCCATACTACAAGATCTCCATTGGCTCTCCATTGGCTCTCCATTCCGTTCCCAATACAAAACACTTACCATCCTCCATAACACGTTATACAAAAACAATTCCCCCTGGCTTGAAGATATGCCACAATTCCGTCAATCCAATCGCCCCACTAGAAACTCCCTTGCTGGCACCCTCCAAACCCCCTCACTCAAAATTGGTCACCTTACTACCACCAGAGATAGAGCTTTCTCCATTGCTGGTCCTACCCTCTGGAACTCCCTTCCCACCAAACTCCGCTTGGAACCGTCTCTGAGCCATTTCAAAAAAGGAATCAAGACATGGCTCTTTAAACAGGCATACCCCAACTCCTTTCAACCCTAGTCAATGACCTCCCCTGAACCAACTCAGCTCCCACCCGGCCCACTATCCTCCTCATTGACCTCCTCCGTTCTACCCTAGCACCCTCCCTGCCCCATCCCCTCTTCTGCCCCATCCGTCACCTTCATCCCCAGCAAAGTCAAGACTCTCCCAGCCTTTCTCCCCTCACCCTCTCCAGCGCCCCGTAGCCTCCCCCCACCCCGCCCTTTCACCCCTTAGCAACTTTTCCTCTAAAGTACCCCTGCCTTAAAGTACCTTTTATTCCCTTTGCCCCTCCCTCATCCCCCTCTCTTATCCCCCACCCCTTCCGCCCTTTTTCCTCCTCGCTCCCTCCCTCTCTGCCCCCCTCCCCTTTATTCAATTGTACAGTAGTGCACATAATTTCTTTATATTGTTCATAGTTCATATGCTAAGCTCATAAGTGCACACGCCTCCCTAACATTGTATATAAGTTCACTTGTATATCTAACTTTAATATGGATAATCAAAATCCATTTCGTTCTACCAAGTTGTATTTCTGTTCGCTGACTCTCTTTCTTTGCACTGTCATATATTATCTATTTAGCCTTCTTTCATCGTTCATTGTAATTTCCTTTCTCAGTTACCTGTAAATCGACATGATGTGTCCTGCGAATGCCGGTATATAAAAAGCGTTAAATAAATAAATAAAAATCTTTTTTGAGATGTGGCGACCAGAATTGCATGCAGTATTCAAGGTGCAATCTAACCATTGAGCAATAGAGAGGTATTATGACATCCTCTGTTTTATTTGCAATTCCCTTCAAACAAATGTAAGAGATTTGTGAGGCAAGACTTCACTTGTGTAAATCTATACTGGCTATGTCCCATTAAATCATGTCTATTTATATGTTCTGTGATTTTATTCTTTATAATTGTTTCCAAGGGTTTTCCTGGCACTAAAGCCAGGCTCACTGGTCTATAGTTTCCTGGATCACCTCTGAAGCCCTTCTTATATATCAGGGTTACATTGGCCACTAGGGATGTGAATCGTTTTTTGGCGATTTAAAATATCGTCCGATATATTTTAAATCGTCAAAAGCCGTTAGGGCCACGATACAATAGCAATTCTCCCGATTTATCGTCAAAAAATCGTAAATCGGGGGAAGGGGGAGGGCAGGAAAACCGGCACACTAAAACCCCCTAAAACCCACCCCCGACCCTTTAAATTAAATCCCCCACCCTCCCGAACCCCCCCAAATGCCTTAAATTACCCTGGGGTCCAGCGACGGTCCGTAGCTAAATCGGGGGAAGGGGGAGGGCAGGAAAACCGGCACACTAAAACCCCCTAAAACCCACCCCCGACCCTTTAAATTAAATCCCCCACCCTCCCGAACCCCCCCCCCCAAATGCCTTAAATTACCCTGGGTAGAGCGGCGGTCCGAAACGGCCTCCTGCTATTGAATCGTGTTGTCTTCAGCCGGCGCCATTTTGCAAAATGGCCGCCGCAAAATGGCGGTGGCCATAGACCAACACGATTCGACTGCAGGAGGTCATTCCAGACCCCTGCTGGACTTTTGGCAAGTCCTGTGGGGGTCAGGAGGCCCCCCAAGCTGGCCAAAAGTTCCTGGGGGTCCAGCGGGGGTCTGGGAGCGATTTCCTGCCGTGAATCATTTTCCGTACGGAAAATGGCGCCGGCAGATCGACTGCAGGAGGTCAGTTCAGCGAGGACCCCGCGACCTCCTGCACTCGATCTCCTGCCGGCGCCATTTTCCGTACGGAAAACGATTCGCGGCAGGAAATCGCTCCCAGACCCCCGCTGGACCCCCAGGAACTTTTGGCCAGCTTGGGGGGGCCTCCTGACCCCCACAAGACTTTCCAAAAGTCCAGCAGGGGTCTGGAACGACCTCCTGCAGTCGAATCGTGTTGGTCTATGGCTGCCGCCATTTTGCGGCGGCCATTTTGCAAAATGGCGCCGGCTGAAGACAACACGATTCAATAGCAGGAGGCCGTTTCGGACCGCCGCCGTTCCGGACCGCCGCTGGATCCCCAGGTAATTTAAAGCATTTGGGGGGGGGGGGGTTCGGGAGGGTGGGGGATTTAATTTAAAGGTCGGGGTGGGTTTTAGTGGGTTTTAGTGTGCCGGCTCACGATTTTAACGATTTTCACGATACTTTACCCACCCAAACGGCAACAATACGATTCCCTCCTCCTCCCAGACAAAATCGATCGTTAAGACGATCGAGGACACGATTCACATCTCTATTGGCCACCTTCCAGTCTTCAGTTACAATGGATGATTTTAATGATAGATTACAAATTACTTGTAATAGATCTGAAATTTCATTTTTTAGTTCTTTCAGAACCTTGGGGTGTATACCACCCAGTCCAGGTGATTTGCTACTCTTCAGTTTATCAATATGGCATACTAGATCTTCCAGGTTCACCGTGATTTGGGTCAGTTCATCTGAATCATCACCCTTGAAAATCATGTCCAGAACAGGCATATCTCCGACATCCTCCTCTGTAAACACTGAACCAAAGAATTAATTTAGTCTTTCTGTGATGGCCTTATCTTTGTTAAGTGCCCTTTTAACCCCTCGATCATCTAATGGTCCAACCAACTCCCTAGCAAGCTTCCTGCTTTGGAAATATTTTTAAAAGTTTTTATTATGAGTTTTTGACTCTATGGCCAACTTCTTTTGAAATTCTCTTTAAGTCTATCTTATCAATCTTTTACATTTAATTTGCCAATGCTTAAATATCCTGCTGAAGAAGGTCCCTGATTAGCTGGAAAATCAACCTTTAGCCTGCTACCCAAGGGAAAGGGCCCTCCCTGGTGACATTGGCTATTTAAGTCAAGTCCCCACTGCCCTTACCAGGATCATCATCTCCTTGTAATGTCACAGCTTGACTATGCATGGGAAGTACAGAACCCTTAGGAGATCAGCCCCTACATCAACAATCCGATGACCCCGATAATTGTGGAACAGCTCCCCCCCCTACCTGCACTATCCCCTCTCCTTGCTCCAGGGGCTGTGTCCCTGCTTTATCTTGCTGATGTGAGAATCAGGCAACCTGTTGGTCTATAGTGCCCACTTGCTCTTCAGCAGACGGGTTGGGTCATTTCTGACTCACTTATTTATTTATTTATTTATTTATTTATTTAACAGTTTTATATACCGAATTTCTTGTAACAGGTTACAAATCAAAATGGTTTACATAATAACAATAACAGTGCCTCAAATAGTGCAATTACATAAAACAGAGGAATACAGAACTAGGATCATGAAACTGTTGAAACAAACCAGGGTATATATATATCGAACTATGATACATGGCTGGTAGAGAATGGTTAGGTTAAGACCATGGTATTGGCAAAGGGCCTTGGGAATTGGGGCTAAAGTAGGACATATAGCATTTGACTGAATCGAGAGAAAGCAGGCAAGAGTCAATGAGTTACTGGTGATAGAGTTGATTTAAGATCATCTGGCGTATGATTCAGCAAATGCCTGCTTGAACAGCCAGGTTTTGAGTCTTTTCTTAAATGTGACCGGGCAATGTTCCAGCCTGAGGTCTGGTGGAAGAGAATTCCAATGTATTGGTCCAGAGGCTGAGATGGCTCTCTTAATTAATGAAGTTATTAAAGGGGGGACCATGAGGGTGTCCTTATATGCTGCTCTTACCGGCCTGGATGGTAAGTGAGGTCGGAGAGGGATCATGAGTTCTAGTGGGGTGATATTGTGTAGAGCTTTGTGAGTAATGGTGAGAACTTTGTACCAGATTCTGTATTTGATCGGGAGCCAGTGGAGGTTCTTCAAGATGGGAGTAATGTGGTCACTTTTTTTAGTCCTGGTGAGAATTCTGGCTGCTGCATTTTGCAGCATCTGTAGTGGTTTGATGGATACTGCAGGTAGGCCGATCAAAAGAGAATTACAGTAATCTACTTTTGAGAAGATGATTGCCTGGAAAACAGAACGGAAGTTGTGGAAGTGAAGGAGAAGGCTCAATCATTTCAGTACTTGAAGTTTGAAAAAACAGTCCTTAGTCGTGTTGTTTTTGAAACTTTTGAAGCTCAGTTGTTTATCGAAGATGATTCCTAAGTTTCTGACTTGGAGGGAGAAGGTGGGGAGGGTTGTGGAATGTAGGTTGGGCCGTGAGATATTTCCGTCGTGCGAGATGAGTAGGAGTTCAGTTTTGTTAGTGTTCAGGATCAAGTTGAGGCTTGATAGAAGGCTGTTTATAGACTCAAGGCAGGTATCCCAGAAAGCAAGAGTTTTGTTTACTGATTCTGTGATCGATAGAAGGATTTGTACATCGTCTGCATATAGGTAAAAGATAAGATTTAGATTGGAGAGGAGTTGGCAGAGAGGGAGCAGGTATATGTTGAAGAGGGTTGGGGATAAGGAGGAGCCTTGAGGTACACCCAAAGTAGAGCAGACGGGTTGGGACTCTTTGTTGTTAATTTTGACCTTGTATGTCCTGTTTTGAAGGAACGACCTGAACCAGCTAAGGGCAGTGCCTTTGATACCAATGTCCGATAACCGATCTAAGAGAAAAGTATGGTTCACCGTGTCGAAAGCTGCAGAGAGGTCGAGGAGAATGAGAAGACAAGGTTGTTTTTTGTCTAGATTCTTGAGAATGGTGTCTGTTAGTGTGATTAAGAGGGATTCAGTGTTACGGGATTTCCTGAATCCGTACTGGTTAGTGTGGAGGATTTTGTTGTTGTTCAAGAATTCTGTGAGTTGCTGATTTACTATTCTTTCCAATATTTTGGCTAGGAAAGGAAGGTTTGCAATAGGGCGGAAATTGGCTGGGTCGTCCGGTGAAAGATTAGGTTTTTTCAGCAACGGTTTTAGGATAGCAAGTTTAAGTGGGTCCGGGACGTTGCCCTGAGATAGGGAGCAATTAATGATCTCAGCAATATGTTTAGAGATGGTGCTAGGTATAGCGATGAGTAGATTGGATGGGATCGTGTCCAAAGGGTGAGAGGCTGGTTTGAGCTTTTTGAGAATGATTTCTATCTCCAATGATGAGGTAGGTTCGAATAATTCAAGTTTTGTATTTGGAAGTGCAGGTGTGAAAATGGGGGGCTGGGGGAGAATTGAATTGTTATTCATGAGTGGATCAATAAGGTTTGAGATTTTCTTTTTGAAGTAGGTTGCAATTTCATTTGCTTTGCTTGCAGCTTGTTCATCCGGAACAGCTGCAGGAGATGGAGAGAAGACACCAGTGAGAATAAAGCTTTCGGGTCAAAGATGAAGTGATGGATTTTTTGAGAATATAAGTTTCTTTTTGTGCGGAGGATGGCATCCTGTATTGGTGCATCATCGATTTGTAAGCCGTCAGGTTGATTGAAGAAGGGTTTTTGCGCCAAAGATGTTCTCTACTTCTGAGTTCTCTTTTGATGGTTTTTAGTTCAGGTGTGTACCAAGGTTTTCTGTTGTCTATATTTGATTGTATGATTTTTGTGGATAGAGGGCAGATGCTGTCAGCCACTTTTTTAGTGATTTTGGACCAGGACACCATGGCCGAGTCTGCGTCCGTGAGGTTGAGCTGTTCTAACTCGGAAGAAAGGTGATTGCTGAGGGTGTCAGGGTTACAAAGCTTCCTGTATTGAATTGTTGTCTTTTGAGTTTGCGTAGGGGTAGGCTGAAGGTTTTTCAGAGTAGTGGTGATCAATTTGTGATCCGACCAAGGGATTGAAGAACAGACTGTGAGAGAAGATGGGGAGAGGCTCTCATTTAAGAATAACAGATCCAAGGTGTGTCCTGCTTTGTGAGTAGGTTCATTGATGATTTGTTTGAAGCCCATGAAGTTCAATGAGTTAAGAAATGTGTTGCAGCTAGGAGACTGAGGGGTATCGTCCACATGGAGGTTAAAATCTCCCAAGAGGATGGCTGGTTTTTCGGAGTTAATGTGTTTAGCTATGAGTTCTATTAAAGGTGATGGGTCTGATTCCAGGTATCCAGGAGGGGCATAAGTGAGGCCGATTTGAAGGAAGTTGGATTTGAAAATTGCAAGTTCTAATGAGGGTGTGGCGTTTGCCCACTGGAGGGATAGTCTAAGTTTTTTGTTTGCAGCAAGAAGCAGACTTTACCCCTTTAGTGAGGGCCACCCTCTCTAACGGGGGGACCAGGCCTGTGCGGGGGACAACAGTCCCATGATGAGGTGGTCTACAAGGCATTCACGTGGTGGTTGCAATGGTGGGGTCCAAGAAATAATTACATGCCAAGATTAAGGGGCCTCTTCTTTGCTGGGATCCTCTCCCTCAGGGCAAATGACAAAGCAGTTTAAGCCTGCACAGCAATTATATACTCTCCAATTGTAAAACCCTGGCTGGACTGTGAACATTCACTCACTGATTTAAAATATTTTGTCATTCAAAGTCTCCAATCGGCCGGAGGTGATAATATCTCTGCGCTGTTGCAACACCGGGAACAGAGTTCCATTTTCAAATGGAATACCTTTGTTGTGATCCCAGTTGCAAGTCTTGTGACCGGGTCCTTACCTCCAGTCTCGGGGCGCTGGCGATGGGGCTCAGGGACTCACAAAGGTGAGGGGGGGTTTAGATAGGGCTGGGGGCGGGTTAGGTAGGGGAAGGGAGGGGAAGGTGAGGGGAACGGAAGGAAAGTTCCCTCCGAGGCCGCTCCAGTTTCGGAGTGGCCTCAGAGGGAACAGGGAAAGCCATTGGGGCTCCCCTAGGGCTTGGTGCGTGCAAGTTGCACAAGTGTGCAACCCCTTGCGTGCACCAACCCCGGATTTTATAATATGCACGCGGCTATACACACATTTTATAAAATTGGGCATAGATTTATGCGCTGGGTTGCGCACACAAATCTACGCCCGCGCGTAGGTTTAAAAATCTGGCCCTATATGTCTGGTAGAGGCCTACAGGGGAATGATCAAACTCTCAATAAGGTGTGGGGGATTGATGATGTGAAGTTAAAAGGCTGATTTTTTTTTAAATGTGAAAAGGGCACCTGCCTATAAATTAAAGGATGAACTGGGGTGGGAGTGAGAGGGGTGGTACGATTGGGAAATACAAACACTCTAGCTTCTGTTTATTAGCAGCCTTACTGACTATTTAAAAATAAACACACTAACTTCTGTTTATTAGCTGCCTTACTGACAATTTAAAGCACAAACACAAGAACACACTAAATATTATACCCCAATAGTTTACTTCTCCTCAATACTTAAAAAAATATATTTCCCAAGCAAAACTCACTGATTCCTTTCAGCCACCAGCAAAGTGATCCTCTCCTCTCAGTGCTTGTTTAGGTAAGGGGAGGAGAATAGTGCATGAACAGGAAGGGCATTGTCACAAGTACATGCAATACTCTTCTCCTCTCTGGTCACTTTCAGAAAAGAGCTGGAGCAGGAGCAGGAGCAAAGTATGCTGGTGCTTTTACTAAGGGGTGAAGTTTCAAAGAGTTACACTCGGAAAAATTAGCATAGACATGCATAAATAGCATCTACTCGCATCCATGCTATTTTATAGACATCAAACATATGCACGTATTTTTGCTTTTGCGCAAACATATATGCAAATCAACAGGGGAAGGTCTAGGCACATTCTGGGGCTGAGCCAATATTTACGCATATAGGGGTTCGATTTTAAAAGCAGCATGCGTGTCCATGTGCACGCGGTTCCCAGCGCATGCACATGGATGCGCTGATTTTATGACATGCATGCGGCAGCGGGTGCATATTATAAAATTCAGTGGCTGCATGCACATCCGTGCTGCATTTTCATTTCCATGCACGCATGTGAGGGCAGGTGGCCTGCTCCACGTTGGGGGGAGGATATTAGAAAGATACGTGTGGCGACGCAATTGGGCCTCCTCCTGTTCCCTCCCAGTCCACTCCTTAATTGGAGGGAACTTTCCTATCCCTAACCCTATCCTTCCTACCTCTTCCCCAACCCCTAACCTAACCCTGCCTATCCCTAAATTTTTTATTTGAATACTTATTGCTCCCCCAGAGCAGAAGTAATCTCCGTGTGCTGGCCAGCTGCCGGTGTGCACATCCCCGGGACAGTGGCTAATGGCACTGTCCCTCCCACCCCTTGCCCTGTCCCTTCACGCCCAGACCACGCCCCCACGCCCAACCCTTTTGCAGGGCCTGACACTTCGGCATGTAACGGGGACTACGCGCGTGGCTGGACCCGTTCTAAAATGCGCACGGCGCGAGCAAGGCCCAGCCATGTGCGTAACCCCTGTTTTTTATGTGCGTGATCCTTTTAAAATCAGGCCGTTTAATGGCATGTAGATTTGTCAACTTACTTGTGTAATTACATATTTCCTAATTATCTTGCATAAGTGATATTAAACACTATAGGCCAGGTAGGAGGTCTGTGTGAACTAAGAGGAGTTCAGGCTGAAGAACCAGGAAGGTCTCAATGACTTAGAAAAGGACTGGACAAACTAGTGGCATAATTGGTAAAACAGGTAATGTCAATTATGCATGCATGTTTTAAAATATACTGATTTACCTTTATAAAACAGTATTTATGCAAGTGGTCCTACTTTATTTTCACAATTACAATATATACACGTATATTTTTAAAACAGGAAAGAAAAGTATGTGTGTACAATGTACTGAAACACTTGCTTTCAAAGCATTGCATGCACTGGCACGTGAGCATACTTAAACACATATGTTGCGGGGTAGAGAACGCATATTTTATCATACACACGTACGTGATACGCGTGGGTTATAAAATACTATGGTAAATCTTCATGCGGTCAGTATATGCGCGTATATGCTGCCACACACAGTCATTTGAAAGTTATCTTTTCCACTTTTATCTCACTGAAACATAATGGGAGAAAAGCCATAGAGGTGAATTTTCAAAGGAATTATTTACGCATGTGAATGTGGCATGCTATCATTGCAATTTTGAAAAGCCATTTACCCACGTTAAGTGCACTTAATGGGGCGGATTTTCAGAGCCCTGCTCGCCTAAATCCGCCTAAATCCGGGCGGATTTAGGCGAGCAGGGCCCTGCGCGTCGGTGCGCCTATGTTCAATAGGCCTACCGGCGCGCGCAGACCCCGGGACTCGCGTAAGTCCTGGGGTTTGGCGAGGGGGGCGTGTCGGGGGGCGGGCCCGGTCGGCGCGGCGTTTTGGGGGCGTGTCGGCAGCGTTTTGGGGGCGGGCCCGGGGGCGTGGCCGCACCCTCCGTACCCGCCCCCAGGTCGCGTCCCGGCGCGCTAGCGGCCCGCTGGCGTGCGGGGATTTACGTCTCCCTCCGGAAGGCGTAAATCACCCGACAAAGGTAAGGGGGGGGGTTTAGGCAGGGCCGGGCGGGTGGGTTAGGTAGGGGAAGGGAGGGGAAGGTGAGGGGAGGGCGTTAGAGGATTCCCTCCGAGGCCGCTCCGATTTCGGAGCGGCCTCGGAGGAACGGGGGTAGGCTGCGCGGCTCGGCGCGCGCCGGCTATACAGAATCGATAGCCTTGCGCGCGCCGATCCAGGAGTTTAGCGGCTACGCGCGTATCTACTAAAATCCCGCGTACTTTTGCTTGCGCCTGATGCGCCAGCAAAAGTACGCCAATTCGCGCGGTTTGAAAATCCACCCCAATGTGAGTAAAACCTATTGAAAAATGAATGACATATATTGCAGCAAGTTTCAAAAGCCCACTTACCTGGGTAAGGATCATTTACACGTGTAAAACCCAGTTTTAAGCGTGTATATACTTTTGAAAACTAAGCCCTTAGTGAATCAAGCTCTTAGTGCATGTTCCCTTGTTTTTTCCCCTTGAAAATTAGCATAAAGCCCCTGTGCTAAAAGCCCCAGCCTTCTTTACAAGTAGGTGGGCTATTTGATAATTGCCCTCTTCTCGTTGGAGGCAAGTGTATTTGCACATCTCCTTCACTGCTGCTCCTGGCTTCTCTGTTATTGCAAAGCCTGTAATACCATAAAAAAAAACCATTCAGCAAATGATCAGCCATAAGACATGGCAATCTCGAAAGCTCCCGTGAAGAATGCAGGCAGCACAATTTTACTAAATATAATATTTATAGGACCAAGCAATTAATTTATAAAATAAAAATTTCATAAAAAAAAAAAAAATGCTCGCAGATGACTTTGGTCTTTGGGGAGAGCTGTTGTCTCCTCAGTTATGTTTTCCTACGCTGTAGGCAATTATTGTTGCTTCTAGCTGTAATTTAAAAAAAAAAAAGGCAAAGTAATAGGAATAGATAGAACAAGCTTGGTAGGAACTGAGCTGAAACTCCCACTGTGGAAATAATCAGAAAATTAAAACCTCTGCAATCTCGCAAATAACATTGCAACTTAATATTGTTGGAACATAACATTATTATCTGGTTTTATAGGCAATACATAGATAAATATGTTTTGAAATACAGCCATAATATTGTATTATTATTTTATTTGTTGGCAACAAAAAAACAATATTTTTTAAGAAACAATAACAACGTGTAAAGGCTGAGCATACGAAAGAACAGACAGACCTGGGTGATGGATGAGTAGTGGCTTAATTTTGTATTTCAATTTATTGATTGTAATGCGCCTCGAACACTATATAGAGGAAAAGTCCATAAACAGTTATTAGGCAGGTAGATATCCCTGGAAGTCAGCAACAAGCAACTGGATCTACACTTTGGGATCTGAGATCTGCCAGGTACCTCCTGGTGACCCAGAGTGGCCAGTGTTAGAAGTGGGGTGCTGGGATCAATGGGTCTTTGGTCTGACCCAATAAGGCACACCTTGGAAAGGCAGGACTACAACTCCATACTTGATGTGATAGGGCAAAACCAGAAATGTATTAGTCTCTTAGAGTTGACCTGTTCGCAACACCAAACTAGAAATTCTTGAGTGCTCGGGTTCTACTTTCTAGTTTTCAAGATAGGGCTTTTTTGGAGGGGGAAGGGACAGTGCACACTTTTGAAATCATATCCTAAAGAATTAAGATGCACAACTCAGTCAACCAGATCACTATTGACTGGCATGTTCACTCCTATCTTGTACACACTGTTTCTATACACAGGGGAGCAGCAATGTAGCATTCTAGTCTAGAAGGCAAAAGTCTATTCACTCAAAAAATTAAAAGACCGTAAAGCAGCATAAGAACATAAGAACATAAGATATGCCATACTGGATCAGATCAAGGGTCCATCAAGCCCAGTATCCTGCCTCCAATAGTCAATCCAAGTCACAAGTACCTGTCAAGTAGCCAAAAATTAGATAAATCACAAGCTACTATTGTTTATTAATTACCATAATAGCAGTTTATGGATTTTTCCTCTAGGAAGTTATCTAAACCTTTTCTAAACCCAGTCACAATAACACTGTAACCACATCCTCTGGCAATGAATTCCAGAGCTTAACCATGGGCTGAGTGAAAAAGAATTTTCTTCGATTTGTTTTAAATGAGCTACTTGCTAACTTCAAGTAGTGTCCCCTGGTCCTTCTATTATCCGAGAGAGTAAACAACCAATCAACATTAACTTGTTCAAGTCCTTTCATGATTTTGTAGACTTCTATCATATCCCCCCTCAGTCATCACTTCTCTAAACTGAACAGCCCTAACCTCTTTAGCCTTTCCTCATAGGACAGCTGTTCCATGCCCCATATCATTTTGGTCTCCCTTCTCTGCACCTTCTCCAGTGCAGCCATATCCTTTTTGAGATGCAGTGACCAGAATTGCACACACTATTCAAGGTGCAATCTCACCTTGAGCGATACAGAGGCATTATGACATCCTCCGCTTTATTTTCCATTCCCTTCTTAATAATTCCATTCTGTTTGCTTTTTTGATCGCCATAGCACCATGAGCCAACAATTCCAATGTATTATCCACTATGATGCCTAAATCTCTTTCCTGGGTGGTAACACTTAAGATAGAACCTAACATTGTGGAACTACAGGAAGGGTTATTTTTTAGGGATGTGAATCGTTTTAGGACGATTAAAATTATCGTCCGATAATTTTAATATCGTCTTAAACCGTTATGGAACACAATACAATAGAGATTCTAACGATTTATCGTTATAAATCATTAGAATCGTGAGCCGGCACACTAAAACCCGCTAAAACCCACCCCCGACCCTTTAAATTAAATCCCCCACCCTCCCGAACCCCCCCCAAATAACTTAAACATTTCCTTGCCAAATCCTACCTCCTTCAATCCCCCACCCTCCCGACCCCCCCCCCCAAATGACTTAAATTACCTGGGGGTCCGGAACGGCAGCGGTCCGGAACGGGCTCCTGCTACTGAATCTTGTTGTCTTCGGCCGGCGCCATTTTCCAAAATGGCGCCGAAAAATGGCAGCGGCCATAGACCAACAGGATTCGACGGCAGGAGGTCCTTCCGGACCCCCGCTGGACTTTTGGCAAGTCTTGTGGGGGTCAGGAGGCCCCCCCCAAGCTGGCCAAAAGTTCCTGGAGGTCCAGCGGGGGTCAGGGAGCGATTTCCCGCCGCGAATCGTTTTCCGTACGGAAAATGGCGCCGGCAGGAGATCGACTGCAGGAGGTCGTTCAGCGAGGGTTCCGGCGCCTCGCTGAACGACCGCCGGCAGGAGATCGACTGCAGGAGGTCGTTCAGCGAGGCGCCGGAACCCTCGCTGAACGACCTCCTGCAGTCGATCTCCTGCCGGCGGTCGTTCAGCGAGGCGCCGGAACCCTCGCTGAACGACCTCCTGCAGTCGATCTCCTGCCGGCGCCATTTTCCGTACGGAAAATGATTCGCGGCGGGAAATCGCTCCCTGACCCCCGCTGGACCTCCAGGAACTTTTGGCCAGCTTGGGGGGGGGGGCCTCCTGACCCCCACAAGACTTGCCAAAAGTCCAGCGGGGGTCCGGAAGGACCTCCTGCCGTCGAATCCTGTTGGTCTATGGCCGCCGCCATTTTTCGGCGCCATTTTGGAAAATGGCGCCGGCCGAAGACAACAAGATTCAGTAGCAGGAGCCTGTTCCGGACCGCTGCCGTTCTGGACCGCCGCTGGACCACCAGGTAATTTAAGTCATTTGGGGGGGGTTCGGGAGGGTGGGGGATTTAATTTAAAGGGTCGGGGGTGGGTTTTAGCGGGTTTTAACGATTTTAACGATATATCACGATATTTTACCCCCCCAAACGGCAACAATACGATTCCCTCCCCCTCCCAGCCGAAATCGATCGTTAAGACGATCGAGGAGACGATTCACATCTCTATTATTTTTCCCTATATGCATCACTTTGCACATGTCCACATTAAATTTCATCTGCCATTTGGAAGCCCAATTTTCCAGCCTCACAAGGTCCTCCTGCAATTCATCACAATCCACTTGAGATTTAACTACTCTGCATAATTTTGTGTCATCCGCAAATTTGATCACCTCACTTGTTGTACCCCTTTCCAGATCATTTATAAATATATTAAAAAGCAATGGTCTAAGTACAGATCCCTGAGGCACTCCACTGTTTATTTTTTGCACTGTGAAAACTGACCATTTAATCCTATTCTATGTTTCCTGTCTTTTAACCAGCTTGCAATCCACAAAAGGACTTCAGCTCCAATTCCATGACTTTTTAGTTTTCTTAGAAGCCTCTCATGCGGGACATTGTTGAACACATTCTGAAAATCCAAATACACCACATCTATCAGTTCTCCTTTGTCCACATATTTATTCACCCCTTCAAAAAAGTGTAGGAGATTTGTGAGGCAAGATTTCCCTTGGGTAAATCCATGTTGGCTGTGTCCCATCAAACCATGTCTATCTAAACGTTTTGTGATTTTATTCTTTATAACAGTTTCCACAATTTTTCCCGGTACTGAAGTCTGGCTTACCAGTCTATAGTTTCCCGGATCACCCCTGGATCCCTTTTCAAATATAGTGGTTACATTGACCATCTTCCAAACTTCAGGTGCATTGAATGATTTTAATGATAGGTTACAAATGATTTGAAATAGGTCTGAAATTTCATTTTTTAGTTCTTTCAGAACCCTGGGGTATATACCATCCAGTCCAGGTGATTTACTACTCTTTAGTTTGTCATGCAGGCCTACCACATCTTCTAGGTTCGCTGTGATTTGGTTCAGTTCATCTGAATCACCACCCATGAAAGCTCTCTCCAGAATGGGTATCTCTCCAACATTCTCTTCAATAAATACCGAAGCAAAGAAATCAAGTAATCTTTCTGCAATGCCCTTATCCTCTCTTGTTTCACACTTTTTAACTTTGTAGCTACACCTTTCAGTGTTTTCTGACTATTTTTCTCATTTTCTCAAAGTCTCCCTTTTGAAAGTTTAACGCTAGAGCTGTGGATTTACTTACTGTCCCCCTTCCAGTCATTAATTCAAATTTGATCAAATTATGATCACTATTACCAAGCGGCCCCACCACCGTTATCTCTCTCAACAAATCCTACACTCCACTGAGAATTAGATCTAAAATTGCTCCCTCTCTCATTGATTCCTGAACCTACTGCTCCATAAAACTGTCATTTATTCCATCCAGGAACTTTATCTCTCTAGCATGCCCTGATGTTTCACTTACCTAGTCAATATTGGGATAATTGAAATCTCAAAACAAACAACGTGGTTCAATATGTTTTTTCAATCTGAAATACTGTAATATTATATATTGCTGTATATTATTTCAAAGAAATTTTTTTATAAAAATGCACCATTATGTGAAGTTAGGGACCATCATACCACCTGCTGTGCTTCTAAGTTAAAACTTGTGTATTTTGCACTTTATCTTTAGAGATGTGAATCGTTTTTGAACTATTAAAATTATCGTCAGATAATTTTAAATCGTCCAAAATCGTTAGAGTGCACGATACAATACAAATGCCCCCGATTTATTGTCAGGGGCATTTGTATTGTATCATTAAATAGGGCACGGGAATTATTTGGGGGAGGGCGGGAAAACCGGCACACCAAAACAACCCCTAAACCCACCCCGACCCTTTAAAACCAATTTCTTACCCTCCCCCACCCTCCCGAACCCCCCCAAAATGTTAAGTTACCTGGTGGTCCAGTGTGTGTGTGTGTGTGGGGGGGGTCCCGGCGCGATCTCCCGCTCTCGGGCCATTGGCGCCATTTTGGCTGCCACTAATTAAAATGGCGCCGATGGCCCGATAAAAAAAAAACCCCCACCCGACCCTTTAAATCGACCCCCCACCCTCCCGACCCTCCCGATCCAATTCACATCGCTAGGGAGGCCCGACTCTTTAAATTGACCCCCCACCCTCCCGATCCACATCGCTAGGGAGGTGCGGGCCTCCCTAGCGATGTGAATTGGATCGGGAGGGTGGGGGGTCGATCTCTCCCCGAGGCCCTCCAAGGCCCCCCTGGACCACCAGGTAATTTTAAAAGGTTTTGGGGGGGGGGGGTCGATTTAAAGGGTCGGGTGGTTTTTTTTTGTTTTAGCGGCACGGGCCTCCCTAGCGATGTGAATTGGAATCGGAAATGATTCCAATTCACATATCTTAACGATCAGATTCCCCCCCCCCCCCCCCCCCCCCCCCCAGCCAAATCTGATCGTTAAGATGATCTGGCACACGATTCACATCTCTAGTCATCTTTAATCATCGGTCCAAGTGAGTCCAATATCCAAACATGCAATTTTTAACTTTTTTAACTTTTTATGTAAAAAATATGAAAAGTATAACTTCCCTTCGGAGAACTGTCGGAGTCAGTAGTCCGACGTGCGCGTTTCACAACACTGCTGCTTCAGAGGCATACACTTTTCTGACTCTCCAATCCCACACTCCCATGCGTGGAATAGGGACCATTTCAGAGAATGCTACCCTGGAGGATCTGGATTTCAGCTTTCTATCTAAGAGCTTAAATTTGGCTTCCAGAACCTTCCTCCCACATTTTCTTATGTCATTGTTGCCCACATGTACCATGATAGCTGGCTCCTCCCCAGCACTGTGTAAAATCGTGTAAGTTTTTCTACCTTCGCATCAGGTAGGAATGTTACCAGTCGATCTTCATGCCCACCAGCCACCCAGCTATCTACATTCTTAATAATCAAATCACCAACTATGATGGCCAACCTAACCCTTCCTCCTGAGCAGTAGCTCTGGGAGACACATCCTCAGTGCAAGAGGGCAATGCACCACCTGGAGAGCAGGTCCTTGTTACAAGATAATTTCCTGCTGTACCAGTTGATGCTTTCTGATCATGAGACCTTCCTCCTCCAAGACAGCACCAGGGCTGCCAGACTGGAGTTGGGACTTAGCTACTAAGTCCCTGAAGGTCTCATCTATATACCTCTCTGTCTGCTTTAGCTCCTTCAGGTCTGCCACTCTAACCTCCAGAGATCAGACTCATTCTCTGAAAAACAGGAACTCTTTGCATTGGATGCACACAAAAATTTCTCACCGGCGGGTAAAAAAATCATACATGTTGCACTTGATGCAAAAGATTGGGAGGCCCCCCCTCTTGCTGCTGGATTGCTGCCTTCATCTTAAATTTGTTCTGTTCCTAGTTATGTTTTAGGCTGCTATGGGAGTAGGAATGTGTGCAATTAGGGTCCTTTAAAGGTATTAGTACAAGGGAATGATCAAACATTTGATAAAGCATTGATAAGGCATTCCATATTAGATGCTACTACCCAAGGAAGAGATCTAGGCGTCATAGTGGATAACACATTGAAATCGGCGGTTCAGTGTGCTGCGGCAGACAAAAAAGCAAATAGAATGTTGGGAATTATTAGAAAGGGTTAGGTGAATAAAATGGAAAATGTCATAATGCCTCTGTATCACTCCATGGTGAGACCGCACCTTGAATACTGTGTACAATTCTGATCGCCACATCTCAAAAAAGATATAATTGCGATGGAGAAGGTACAGAGAAGGGCGAGCAAAATGATAAAGGGAATGGAACAGCTCCCCTATGAGGAAAGACTAAAGAGGTTAGGACTTTTCAGCTCGTAGAAGAGACAGCTGAGGGGGGATATGATAGAGGTTTTTTACTCTTTCGGATAATAGAAAGACTAGGGGATACTCCATGAAGTTAGCATGTGGCATATTTACAACTAATAGGAGAAAGTTCTTTTTCACTCAACGCACAATTAAACTCTGGAATTTGTTGCCAGAAGATGTGGTTAGTGCAGTTAGTATAGCTGTGTTTAAAAAAAGATTGGATAAGTTATTGGAGGAGAAGTCTATTACCTGTTATTAATTAAGTTGACTTAGATAATAACCACCACTATTACTAGCAACTGTAACATGGAATAGACTTAGTTTTGGGGTACTTCCCAGGTTCTTATGGCCTGGATTGGCCACTGTTGAAAACAGGATGCTGGGCTTGATGGACCCTTGGTCTGACCCAGTATGGCATGTTCTTATGTTCTTAAGGTGAGGGGAATTTCTGAGTTTAAGTTAAAAGGCTGATTTAAATGAAGTGAAAGTGACACCTGCCTATAAATTAATGGGTGAGCTAGGGGTATGTGGGACTTGCCAAAAGTCCCTGATGGTCCAGCGGGGGTCCAGGAGCAACCTCCTGCACTCAGGCCGTCGGCTGCCAGTACTCAAAATGGCACCAATAGCCTTTACCCTCACTATGTCACAGGGGCTACCGGTGCTATTGGTCAGCCCCTGTCACATGGTAGGAGCACAAGATGACGCCGGCCATCCATTGCTCCTACCATGTGACAGGGGCTGACATATGGCACCGGTAGCCCCTGTGACATAGTAGGTCAAAGGCTATCGGCGCCATTTTGAATACCAGCAGCCAAGGGTATGAGTGCAGGAGATGGCTCCCGGACCCCCCCCCCGGACCACCAGGGAGTTTTGGTAAGTCTTGGGGGGGGGGGGTCAGGAGGGTGGGGGGGGGGTTGTTTAAATTGGCTCATTTAGGCGGCCAAATAATTTGGTGAAGATTCGTTGTATTCGTGGGGAATCGCGATACATTTTGCTTCCCCACAAATACAACGAATATGGCCCTATACATTGCGGATTACCAATTCGTAGGGAGCGAATGCACACCCCTAGCATCAATCTGTCATTCTATATATAGGTACCACTGTAGAGGGGCACTTGAATCGGGGTGGGTTTTCATGAGGTGGGTTGGAGTTTGGGGGGGGGGGGGGGGGGGGGGGGGGGGGGTGGAGTTACAGACACAGTCATAGGTATTCATTGTAAAATTGACATCACTTAAGAGTTTTAGTCCTTATAAGAGATGAAAAGGAATTGATTTGTATAATGCAGCTAAACCCACTTCATGAAAACCCACCCCGATTCATAGTGCCCCTCTACAGTAGTACCTATATAAGGGAGTCAGACTAACCCAATACAGAGTCTATCTCTCTGTCTCTCAGTGTGTAAGATATATATGTAAAAGCTGTTGGTATGAGTATTTTAAATTCTACACATGTACTTTATAAAATGAGGCGTATCTTTACAATATGTGCATTCTTTTTAAAATTTACCAGTCTGTGATAACTGACTCCACACAGGAAAAAACTGTTAGTTAAACAAAATCAAAAAGAATAGCAGCCTGGTAAGACTCTTCTCTTCAGTCTGTCAATGTGCTGTGCTGACCAGAGACAAAAACATCACTAGCTCTGCTACAATTGCCACACTATCTTCTATCCTGAATCTCCCCAGTGAAGAGAAAAAATCAAAATCAGCAGCAGTGTACTGCCTCTGTCTTTCTGGTATAGTGAGTGAAAGTACTGCAGCAGAGAGAAATTCAGAAGCAGCACTTTATCAGTGACAACTCCAAAAGTTTATATTTTAAAATTCTGTAAGAGCTTCTATAAACATGTTTTTCTCTGTTAACAGCTAGAGAGAAAATACAGACTGTTCCTTGCACATACTTAGACTTTATAGTGGGAGCAGTACAGCATCACTTGACCCAGATAGCAGCTATAGGCTATTTTAAAAGATACTACACTGTGATTTGTCCTCTGTGTGGTTTCTTTACCAACTTGTCCTGCCTAGGCTCTGACAAGACTGTGAAGGCACACAGGCAAGTTTTGGTTACTATAGCTACCAGATTTTATTTTTGCTTAGCAGTAAACAGCCAAATATTTCAATGGGCTATAGACTTGAAAGGAAAACATATACAAATGAGACAAATAGTTTTGGTTTCATATGTGGGTCCCCTCCATTTGTTTTAGGGCCTCACAAATGAAATGATTATGGACTCATTTGTTGTGTTTTACTCATCTGTTTGAAACAAATGCACATCTCTACTATTTTCTGAATTAAAAACAAAAATGTTGGGAGTTTTTGGGGTCATTGCCAATTAGTTTGTGTTTAAATGAAGTAAATAAAAAATGTCCTGATTTGATTTGGGAAACACATTTGATTAAAATAAATGCACTTACCCAGGTAAAAAGAAGCAATGCTGGGGGTATTCTCATGGAAAATGAACTGGGAATCTCCTCTCCCTTCTTCCTTCCCGTCCACAAAAAGATAAGTACTTTTTAGGATTTATTTATTTATTTATTTATTTTAATGGTTTTATATACCGACAGCCGTTTGCACATCACATTGGTTTACATATAACTTATAACCAAAATAAAATAGGCATGGCCTTTACAAAGAACAGATGGAACGGTCAACAAGATAATAACAAAAATCAAATAATTTAGCTGATAAATTCAACTGGGGGTAACTTAGGTTAGGAGAGGGGGATAAAATTACTGGAGGAGAGGTTATGTACAAGGCTCAAATACTAGGATAGAAGAGAAGGATCCCAAGCTACACTCTTCTTTGTAGAACAGTGAGGATGGAGAGGGACATCCCCCTGCTGCAGGCCATTCTTTCACATATAGAGAGTGGGAAGGCAGGAAGTGAAGGGGATTGCTACTGTACCATTTATTTAAATTGATGGATTTTAGAGAGGGAGGGAAGGGGGTCCTGCTAAGCAAGGCAATTTTTTTCATTTGATAAAATTGGATGACTCTGTGGGTTTTTTGGTTTGAATTTTTTAAAAAAAGGACTTAGGCCTGGGTTCACTATTCTCACAGAGAATAGTGAATCACGCGGTACTGGGGGGGGGGGCGGGCCTATGATCGCTGCCGGCTATTGGGCGCGCTGCTGGCAGCCATAAGGTGTCCTATCTTTTCACCATTAGCGAAGTCGTCGTGGAGTCCGCCCCAAGGCTGCCCCGACTCCTCCCCTTCCGGTGAGAACTCTGCCCCGATTTAGATATGGCACTTAAAAAGTCCCTTTTCGCGTGCCATACTTTTGGAAATTGACCTCCTTAGTCAGTTAGTGCCTGATTTTTGGCCCTAACCAGGAAATATTGTTGAACAAAATTTAACAGGTCAACTTTTGACCGGCTAGATTTAGGTGAATATTTAGCTGAAAACCTAGCATGTTAGTTTCAGCTGAATATTTGCCTAGAAATATCCAGCTAAAATTAGCCAGATATCTTACCCTCTCAGCAAGTCTTTGAATATTGACCTCTGAGTGGCTGTGAGGAAACCAGGATACATTTGGGAAACCAGATGATAGAACTTTATTCAATAAAGATATTTTTCTATGGGCATGGTTTGGTATAAAGTCATTTTTAACTCTATATGAGGAATAGGCCAATCCAAAATTTTTGATCTGTGGATCACAGTCTTGGTTTTTGCATCTTCTCTCTGCACAAATTGTGACCCATAAGTCTTTTTTAGGAGGGTAATTATAGACAACTAAATTATTGATTAATATCACTTATCAAATTTGTGTGTGTGCTCGTGTGCGGTGTTTAAATCATTCAAGAAATTGACTTGTGCAACGTCTGAACCTCCTAGCTCATGACCTACTCCTTTTGTTTCTTTTAAATGCAAGGCCATGTAATTATTTGGGGATCACAGAGAATCATTTGAAAATCGTAGTAGGAAGGGCTGGTTGTAATCACTCCAGATGGACAGAGTAAAGAAGGGGGGGGGGGGGAGGGGCTCTGGATCATTTTAACTCTGCATGTGTTTAGCACCTTCTGATGTGGAATGTGGGGGTGATCCACAGTCATTAAAGGCAGCAGAATAGATGGCATTTTATCTATTTATTTATTTAATATTTAGATCTTGCGTGACCTGACATACAAAGAATACATTAAAAAAAAGATTTTTTTCCCCTTAATATCACAAATTATTTCATTAGCTTTGTTGTTAACATAAAACCCGCAAGCTGTCACTTACTTGATGATCAAGCTTGTGATTTCTGTGCTATAGTGTTGTAACCTCAGTTTTTTATTAGCTCTTTATACTGCTATTCTAATACTAGGTTGAATTGAACTGAACGAGATCTATCAAGGGTGGAATGTTCTGTATAATTGCATTTTTTCTAAGTCTCCCTCCCCTTCCTTTTAACCAGACTCTCTGTTTTATTTTTTTTTGCAGGTGTTTGCATCTCTAAAGTCTGAAGGTACAGAACAATAATGATGATACAGAGACATTTCTATATTACATGGGACTGGCCATAATGTTTTTGTTGACTGATTTTCTCATACAAAAAATTATCTTTCTTCTATTACTACTTGTCATTTCTGTAGCACTAAAGAACCATATAGACATACATAAGAGAGAGTCCCTGCTCTGTGGAGCTTACAATCAGTCAAGATAACCAAACAATACAAATAAGAGGTTTCAAGTAATTTATTTGTTAAAGTAAACGTGATTAAAATACTAGGCTCTAATCAGAGATAGCTTAATGTACTAATTCAGAAAGGCTATGCCAGGCATACGGTACAGCAAGGTGGAAAGAATGGAATCTGGAGTTAACAGTGGAAGAGTAGGCCATAGATAAGAACATCTTGCTCAATGAATGGAGGTTATGAGGAGGGGTGAAAGAGAAGACAAGACAGGTGAAGTAGTGAAGAGCTTTAGCATGCACACACTTGTGAGTAGGAACAACTTTTAGTGTATGTGGATGCAGATGGGGTACCAGTATAGTGACCTGAGAAAAAGGGTTAATGGTCATAATGGCCATGATTGGACATTGGAGGGACATTAGTCACTCAGTGGAATTTTGAATAGACTGTAGTGGAGATAGATGGTTAAATGGGTGAGCTAAGAGAAGCAGGTTGCTCTAGTCTGAGTGAGGGATGATAGACAGGATAAGGGTTTTGATTCATTTTGGTGATGTTAGAAAGAAACACATCCTGAGTGGTTGTGTGTAACTAAGAGAGAAATGAGTCAAAGGTGACCCCAAGATTATGGGCTAAGGGGACTGGAGGAATGGCAGTTTTATCCATGGATTTAGAAAAAGAGTGTTGCAGAAGTGGACCCTTGGACGGAGGTTAGGTTGGTGCTACCCACAGGGAGGAGCCCTGCAGGTCCTCTCCATCGGCAGGTGGAGCTGGTTGGAGCAGAGGCCCAACAGGAACCCATTCCCCTTAAGCTGAGCCCTCGGGTGCTGAGGCCGGCTGGACTTAGGCACGGGCCTTTGTGAACAGATGAATCTATCGCAGGAAGAGATAGGTGGCCAGCAGGAAGAGAACGAGAGAGAGGTCAGGGCATGCAGCAGAAGCAGAGATGAGAGCAAGCTGAGATCAGGGACAGGCGGTGTTCTACAAGCAAGTTAAGAAGTGGTCACAAGGCAGGCGGAAGTCCAATGTGTTGCAGAGGAGGTCCAAAGTCAAGCCAGGAATCTAAATGAAGATGAAGCCAGGGGTCCGAGCCGAACTCAAGCCGAGGAGTCAATCCGGGGAGAAGAAGGCAAGGCAGAATAGTAGGAAGACACCGAAGACAGACGAGGGACCACAAGTTGAAAACACAGGAAGGAACCAGGAACAGAAGACAAGGCACTAGAGCAGAAGCAGGATCAGGAACCAGGAGTGATGTGGCAAACAGCTATGCTGAGGAGTTCAACCTATTGCAGAGGCATCTGAGGCAGGCACTATATATGGGAAGAGGCCTGTGATGTCATTCAGGGGTGCCGCAGAGGATTTCCCACCGAGGGCCCTTTAAAAGTGCCCGAACCACACGCATGCATGCCTGGGGGCTGCCCCACTTACCTGAGCGGTGTTCCTAGCATGTCACATTGGGCCTGTGTGGTGGCCGGCCATGTCTTCAACCAGGAACCAGCTGTGGCATCAGTGGGCCCCCTGCGACCCGAGGCTGGAGGTAAGAGTGGCCAGTAATGGGATCAGACCCACAGCCAGCCAAATTCAACAAAGAGGGATGGTGGAAAAGGGTTTGGGAGGAAAGATAAGAAGTTTTGTTTTTGGCCATGTTTAATTTAAGGCAGCAATATCAGAGAAGCAGGCTGAAATTTGGGATGGAATTCTTTTGAAATTGCTAGTGCAAAGAGGAAGATCTGGGATTAAAGATGGTACTGAAAGCCATGGGAGGAGATCAGAACACTAAGGGAATGAGTGTAGAGAGAGAAGAAGAGGACCTAAGACAAAACTATCTGACACATTGACTGATAATGGAATAGTAGTAGAAGATGATCCATCAGAGAACACATTAAAAGTGCAATGTGAGAGGGAAAAGGAGAACATTATAAAATGGGGACCTAAAACCCAAGGAGCTGCGTTTAAGACATACACCCAATTTTATAACATGCGTGTGCATGGCTTTCCCCGTTCCCTCCGAGGCCGCTCTGAAATCAGAGCGGCCTCGGAGGGACATTTCTTTCCATCCCCCCCCCCCCCCCACCTTCTCCTCCCTTCCCCTACCTAACCCGCCCCCGAACCCTACCTAAAAAAAACCCTACCTTTATTTTACAAGTTGTGCCTGCCTCCGGGCAGGCATAGGTTGTGGGTGCCGGCCCTACGAAGGCCTCTGGCCATGCCCCCACCCCACCCCGCCCCGGACCTCCATGCCCTGCTTTGCGCGCATCGCCGGGTCTATGCAAAATAGGCTTGGTGCGTGTAGGGCTTTTAAAATCTGCCCCCAAGTGAGGGCAATGTCAAGAAGTAGATGGCTATCAACAGTGCTGAAAACAGTGGATAGAAGAATGAAGACGAAGTAAAAGCCCCTTAGGCTGTCTCCATGGAATGTAGAGAATGGAAGCCAGATTCAAATAGATCTAGAATGGTTTGAGAAACCAAAAATTCAAGGCAGCGGAGGTGAATGGCAGATTAGTGTTATTTGGATGTGAATAGGAAAAGGGAGATGAGATGATAGTAGGGGAGGTAGGGTCCAGTATAGGCTTATGAGAAGTGATGTGATCATAGCATGTTTTATGGTGGCAGAGGACATAGTAGGCTTGGTTGGTGAGTGTAAAAGCAGACTAGAGGAGGTGCGTATGAATGTGTAATGAAGGAAGTCAGCATGGGAATGGAATTTTAACAAGAGATGTTCTGAAGAGTGAGTCCAGGGTCATAAAAAATAAACTTTGGATATAAGCTAGGTGAATTTAGTACACCTTACATGATGGGGGAGGGATCAACATATAACAAATAGCTGAAGGGACTGTGGGATGAATAGGTGGATGGGATAGGCTTCAAGAAACAAGAGGAATAGAACTGAAGAGGAAGAAGGGGTTGAAACCTGCAGCAGTGAGAGAATAGCAGCTTGACCACCATAGCCTACTGAACATGATATGTGAAAGAAAAGATAACATCTAGGACAGAGACCAGCAACTGAAGAAGAGTTCTTAGAGGAAAGCTAGGCCTCAGTGAGGGTAAAAATATGTGGGGGGAGGGGGGAGGAGAGAGAGAGAGAGAGGTCATGAATATAGGCAACCATGTTGGGAACAGAGAGGACATTTCATTGGTAACACTGGAAAGAGAGAGAAGAGGGAGGGTGATAAGGATAAGGCTGGAGGTGCAATGGGTTGATATGCATAGATGGGGTAAGAAGGTTCAGAATTAGGATTGATATATCCAGCTGATAGGAAAGCTAGGAGGAAAAGAGGAGAGGATAAAACTCAAAAGAAATGGAAAAGAGGAATGGAGGATAAAACGGAAAATATAATTTTGTATCTGTATCGATCTATGATACAACTACACATTAAGTACTGTGTGCAGGTCTGGTCACCCCATCTCAAAAAAGGACATAGTATAACTAGAAAAAGTGCAAAGGAGGGTGACAAGAAGCTATTCAGGTTAGGTTTCTTCATTTTGGAAAATAGACAGTTGAAAGGAGACATGATGGAAGTTTATATAATCAGTTCGGGTATAATGGGTAAATAAAGGATGTTTTTCTATCTTTTCAAATAAAACTAAAACAAGGGGACATATTTAAGACAAATCATAGAAAGTATTTATTTACTCAGCACATAATCAAACTGTGGAATCTTGCCAAAGGACATGGTGAAGGCTACTAGCATAGTGGGGTTTAAAAGAAGTTTGGACAAGTGCCTGGAGGAAAAATCCATAAAACATTATTAGTCTAAAGGTAGACTAAAGAAAGCTATTGCTATGCCAGGGAGATAGTAACCAGATATAGGTCTTCTTTGTGGGTACTTGTGACCTTGACTGGCCACTGTTGGAGATAGGGGGCTGGGCTCGATGGACCTTGGTCTGACCCAGTATGCTATTTCTTATGCTCCTACGAGATGTGAAGGTGGGATGACAGTGATGAGGACGAGATACTCTCAGGAAGAATGATGAAGGCTAGATGAGAGAAAGAAAGCTTTGAAGCTTAAGAGCAGTGGACAAAGCAGAAGAGAGAATAACTGGGAATGTGCAGAATGGATTTGATGTTTGAAATGGTTTGCAGTGTGGGAAACTGGGCAGGACTAGCTTGTGATGTGGCACTATGAGTATGTAAAACCGTGAAGCACACTTCTGTCATAAATAATATCAATTGCTAGCATGTTATTTTTTTTGGGGGGGGGGGGGTGTAACTATTTTTCTAATTTTTAATATACTGTTTAACACAATAATTTCTTGGAAATGTTCCGCTGTGGTGAGCTGATGAGCTGAAATAAAGCCTCTGTAAAATGTTCAGCTCCTCCTGATAGCCTCAAACATTGGGCTTGTACAACAGAATTTACTGCCCTGTCTGGAGTTAAAAATTGCAATTAGAATGGCTGAAATGTCCCCAGATAGGAGCCTTGGGCTTTGTGCTCCATGCTTAGTCTACAGGATCAGCATGTTGTCGAGCAGGACATTAGTAAGAGATACTTATTCCAAAGCAAATAGCTTACTAGCATGAGAACCTGATTTTTTAAAAGCTGCAGTTTGCCCTCTCTTTTCTTTTTCTCCATCTTTTTTTTATTCTTTCTCTCTCTCCTGTTCTCTTTCCCCCAGTTGAGCATCCCTATGCATTCAAAATAAGGTTTATGGTCACAACGGAGGTCCACTGCCATAGTTGCCCTGGGAATCCTGAAAAGAGGTTGGTTGAACAATAGGTTTTAAGAATACAGAGCTTTTTTCCTTTTCCGTGCCTATGGCCTATGGTGGACATTGTTTGTTATTGAATAAGGTCTAAACGTCTTGCACCAACCACCATGATGCTGACAGACCCTTACCTTCTTGAACCTTCTCCCAAGTTATTTATTTATTTATTTATTTATAGTTTTTATATACCGGGAGTTCCTGTATACAATACATATCACTCCGGTTCACAATTAACAGAAGAACTACTGCCGGGGGGCAATTTACATGGAACAAAGTTAAAAGTTAAAATCAAAAGAGAATTAATGGTTAACAGCTGTGAGAAGCTCTTTAAGACACTAGCCCAACTGTAGATAGATTTTTTCCAAACATCGCCCTTTCTCCTATTATTTTTCTTTTGGCTCCGTTGCGTCCTCTTGTTGCAGTTATTCAGAATTTGTCTGCTATAGTCTATTCTGAATGTTGTTATACTTTCTTTGAAGGAAGGTGTTTACCTTTTGTCATGGCCTCAACGCCTTCCATGCGTCTACTCTTCAGCTGGTCAGGACGTACTGGTGCTTGATGGGCACAGTGTCTAAGAGGTTATTTGCATGGTATTCAGATAAGGATGAGCACAACAGAGCTTCAAGTTTACTTAGATTTATAATGGCCGGAGCGGCTAAATATCAAGAAGTGTTCAAAAACCCTAAACACATTAATACAGTAAAGGGCATCAATACTTTTGTGAACAAATTTCCATAATCCATGTAGTGGCAAAGTGCATGCACACTTTTACCATCTGTGCTTTGGAGCTCATTTTTAAAGAGAAAGTAAACTATCTGGGTAGTTTCTTTTTGAAAATTAACTGGTATAAAGTACATGTGTTTGTACAGGCAGCCTTTAGGGGGTAAAATAGCATGTGTGGGGTTGAACATCAAATGATGCACCCCCCTGCCCCCGAACACCTCTTCTAACCCAGCTAAAAAAGCACGTGGCATCAACGCAAGCGCACACATACTTTAAGCTCAATAGGAGAAAACAACTTTCATCCAGGCCATTTTACCCCAGTAAATACATGTTTACCTGGGTAGATGACTTTGAAAATCATCCTCCCCAATTCCAAGCAAACACCATTATCTCATAGGAAAAAGTGGGGCAGCAGTAAAGCAAAGCTACCAGCTACAGATTACAAAAACAATAAAAATTGGTGTAGCCTACTTTTATCCATAAAGTAGCATACTTAACTAATCCATAACTGTTGCGGTTCTGGCCGCGAGCGCCGTGACCAGACCCTTATCTCCGTGCTCCTGGACCTACTCCCGCTTCTGGAGGCCTGGTTTGCGCCCTGTTGTGTGGCGTTCCCCGCGGGGGCCGCGCCGCACCGCCAGGAAGCTTCCCATGGACGCCTTGCTTCTAGGCGCGCGCGTGCACCACTTGGACGCTTTTCTAGACTGTTTCCCGCCAGCGGTGACTCCGCCCAGTTCCTGGCGTCAGATGCCGCGGCTTTGATAAGCCGGCCGCGGACATTCAGTCTTTGCCTTGCAACGGGTTTACCTCCCGGTTCCCTGTTGCGTTGTGCCCCAGAGTGAGCTGCCTTGCTATTCTCTCCATTCCTGCTTGCCTGCTACACTATCTGCTTGGTTCCTGTTTGCCTGCTACAGTTCCTGCCTGGTTCCAGTACCCGAGCCCCATTACAGTTCCTGCTTGGTTCCAGTACCCGAGTCCCACCACAGTTCCTGCTTGGTTCCAGTACCCGAGTCCCACCACAGTTCCTGCCTGGTTCCAGTACCCGAGTCCCACCACAGTTCCTGCCTGGTTCCAGTACCCGAGTCCCACCACAGTTCCTGCCTGGTTCCAGTACCCGAGCCCCATTACAGTTCCTGCTTGGTTCCAGTACCCGAGTCCCACCACAGTTCCTGCTTGGTTCCAGTACCCGAGTCCCACCACAGTTCCTGCCTGGTTCCAGTACCCGAGTCCCACCACAGTTCCTGCCTGGTTCCAGTACCCGAGTCCCGCCACAGTTCCTGCCTGGTTCCAGTACCCGAGTCCCGCCACAGTTCCTGCTTGGTTCCAGTACCCGAGTCCTGCCACAGTTCCTGCCTGGTTCCAGTACCCGAGTCCCACCACAGTTCCTGCTTGGTTCCAGTACCCGAGTCCTGCCACAGTTCCTGCCTGGTTCCAGTACCCGAGTCCCACCACAGTTCCTGCTTGGTTCCAGTACCCGAGTCCTGCTACAGTTCCTGCCTGGTTCCAGTACCTGAGCCCTGCCACAGTTCCTGCCTGGTTCCAGTACCCGAGTCCTGCCACAGTTCCTGCCTGGTTCCAGTACCCGAGCCCCATTACAGTACTGATCTACTGTCCTAGTCTGGTTCCAGTTCCAGTCCTGAACCACAACCCACCTAAGTCCCAACGGCCGGGCCCCTACGGACTCCTCCCGGGGGGGAGGGAGGGGGGGCTTCGGCTTCCAAGGGTGAAGCCGCCTAAGTCCCAGCGGTTGGGCTCCTACGGGCTCCTCCCGGGGGAGCACCAGCTTCCAGGGTGAAGAGCATCTACATCCTGCCTGAACATCTGCCTCCTGGCCTGCCACATACTAGAGACATTGACCACCTTTCCCAGTCTCCTGCAGGTCGGTCCAAGCGTCCACTAAACTGAGACTTCATAACAATAATGAACACATGGCTGTACCTACTTACGACAGGAAAGGCAGCTAGGGTGTCTTCAATGCCTTGCTTGTTGAGAGTTATGATTAAGAGCAGGCTACAAAATGTTTTAATCTTAATAATTTTATTTCTAAAGACAGCTGAGTTATTGAATTTTACTTTTCTAGTATTTCTGCTCAGATAAGCAGTACTGGAATTCTATCAAAATATATTCTGGTTTAACGTCACTTTGCTGCTTGTCCCAGTCTCTGTGGTGGCTCAGTCTAGGTGGAACAGGCAGACTGGGGCCTTGATTTCTAAATCCCTTCCACCATCAGCTGGTTTCCTTCTCTTTTCAGCCCTGAACTATAATTATGCAAGCCCTGGAAACTTGAGGCACCTTCATCTAAGCCTTGTCCGAAGTCTATGAAAAGGGTTAATGCAAGCAAATGTGGGTCCAACGCGAGAGAGATTTCTGGCTAATGCAGATTTCTGCGGTGTGCCAATTGATTCCGTGTGGCACCATTATGGTGATTAGTTAAATCATGCATGCTGCACCTCATGCCGTTATGTAGAAGTCAGCACACAATCTCATACTGGACATTACTACCACGATGTGGCAGAAGAAAAAAAAAAAAGGGACGTAATGAACCGTAAGCCGCTTGTCGCTATGCTTCTATGGGCACTGATACAGAGGTTTATGATCTGGTACTAATTTTGTTTTGGATAATAAATACCAAAACACAAAAACTCCCATTCCCATTGAAATATGCCTTAGAAGAGGCTTAATTATGATCCATATTTAGGATGGGGGGGGGGGGGGGAGAGGAGGCCGTATGCCATGAACGATTTCCTACCTACCTCAGGGGGTAGATGAAGGGGAAGGCAGGTAGCAGGCTGCAGGGGTTTGGCAGGGTTGCCAACTTCTGAGAAATCTAGAAATAAGGAGGGTAATTTTATAACAGCCCATTTGGGGCTGAAGTCCATGGGTACGGAGTACAGGAGGACTTCAGCCTAAATTTTCAAAGCACATAAGTCCACTCTGAAAATTAGTGGGAAGATGCGCACCTTAACTTGTTACACACTTTTGAAAATGACCCCCATAATTACTGGCACTCTATCTGCCACGCTCCTGGGAACCCTGTCCCCTCCCTTTTCTAGCATTTAAAATCATCCTAAGGGCAGATACAGTATGCCCCCTCCTTGCTCGGGAAACCTTGAGGGGGGACCCTTTCTTCAAAACTCCAGTCAGACCCTTCTCTTGAAAAGTGTGGGGATCCATGAGGTTTATAAACACATGAATTGGGTGAAACTGCTAAATAGGAAATAGTTATTTAGCCTTTCAAAAAGCACCAGGGCTAGTTTTTTTTTCACTTATCTTACAATTAATTTTTTGCTGGAGGATGTGGTCAAGACATCTAGCATAATTGGGTTTTAAAAGGGTTTGGACAACTTCCTGGAGAAAAAAATGCATAAACAGTTATTAGACTTGGGGATCTATGGTTTGGGATCTGCCAGGTACTTCCTAGTAATCCAGACTGGCCTCGGTTGGAGAAGGGGTGCTCGTCTTGATGTATCGCTGGTCTGACCCAGAGTGCCATAACTTAGAATGTTTAGAGCATGTGGGCCGTTATGAGGATCCTGACGACAAAGGTGCAGACCCTCTACACCATTCTGGAGTGGATGGACGTCCAACTCAAGAACAGGTGGCATTGCCCTCAGCACCTGCAGCAGAAAGCCCTCAAGGGCCAGACCACCCGTGAGCTGACACTATGACATCTTGGTTAATGTATATGACTTATAGTCTCGGCCTACACTTTGTACCTACAGTACCTGAATGTAATCCGCTTTCAAGTGGCTGAAAGGCGGAATATAAATCAAATTAAAAAATTAAATAAACATTAAGCATCAGTCTCTGCACGCCAACAGCAGCACAATCAAGGGGTGTTTTAGTTGACAGAATCTGTTCTACAGGTCTCCCTGTGACCCCTCTTTTGCTTTATATGTTCCTTGTTCTAGTAAATAGTTTTGAGAAAAAAAGCTTCATGTTTTGTTATGCTGTGGTAGAGTTTTTATTTCATATAAGGGTAATGTGTACATGTGCAAGCTGTTGCGGCTCCTGGCCGCAGCAGGCCTCGGCCGGTCCCCCCTACCTTCTCCACTGTCGGCCACCGCCGCAGCCCAGCGAGGCATGCCCCGCTCCGCAGCGGGCCGACTGTGGCCTTCCACATGGCTGTGAACGCCGTCCTCCTCCATCCGGCGGGGCTCTCCCTAGGCGTGTGTGCGTGGGAGGATCCTCCCTTTAAAGGGGCCACGGCGGGAAACCTTGGCTCGGCCCCGGAAGATGATGTCACGTTGGAGGGGTATTTAAACCCCACAGCAGTCTCCAGATCTTTGCCTTTGCAACAGGTCGTCTCCTCGGAGTGCTATTTGCTGTTCCTGCCTTGATCATGATCCTGGTTCCGTTCCTGCTTCTGCTCCAGTCCTTGAGTTCCTGAGTCCTGTCCTGGCATCCCAGTTCCTGCCTTCCTGCCCGTGCCTTCGTTCCTGTCTCCTGCCTTCTCCTAGATCCTCAGTTCCTGTGACCCCGTCCTTGGCTTGACTTCTCGTCTCTGCTTGCCTGCTGCCCGTCTCGACCCTTGGCCTGGTACTTTGCTCTTGTTTGTCTGCTGCCTGCCCTGGACCTTTGGATTGGATCCTGTTCCGCACCTTCGCTGCCAGCCCTGACCCAGACCTCTGATGCTGTCTTCATCCTCAGCTTCATCGTCTTCAAGAGGCACCCGAACCTAAGTCCTGCCGGCCCCAGCACCCAAAGGCTCAACCTGCGGGGAACGAGGGCTGGTAAAGGTGAAGGCCCTGCCGGGTTGTCCAACCAGCTCCACCTACCAGAGACGAGATCCATTGGGGGCAATCCCTCAATAGTTACATCATCACTCGTCCCGGCCCAAGGGTCCACAATCATAACGCAAGCATGAGATAGGAAAACTGTAAACTATAAAGTGAAGTCACACTAACGCATAGAGAGTAAGGGAGTGCAGGGCACAAATTTTCAGTTTGGTTCACTTTGATTTGTTTGGAGGGGGGGCGAGGTGGTGGTGGTTCTGGCTGAATTTTGTTTTGCTGGTATGGGTTTTATTTGTTTTTCTGGGGTTTATTTATTTTGGGAAATAGTGCGCACTGGGATGTACGATGAGCCCCTTAGGAAGAAGGAAGTAGCTGCAAGATACATCTCCAGTGGTTAGAGCAAGTACTCCGATTACCATGGAGTAGGGATGTGAATCGGGTGCCCGATCTTTCCCGCTTTCGGGATCTTCTGGCCGCGGGAAAAAATCATTTTCCTGTCTAACTAACTCGAAAAACGATTTTTATGAAAAATTGGGGGTAAAATTGATCATTTCTTTCTTTTAACTGATTTCTAATGAATTTAGAAATATCGAACGATATTTCAATTCGTTAGAAAAACGATTCACATCCCTACCATGGAGCACTTAGAAATAGCAGCACGATTCAGGAGAGGTGTCCAGTCAGGCACTGGGGAAAGGCTCCTGACTGCTCCCGCTCTTGAGACGAAAGAATACAATGGCAAGATGTGCCAGACAATTCTTGCTGAAAGCCACATCTTGGGACCCTAGAAGTACTGTACACACTTTACAGTCAGAAAAACACACCCAAACGGGAGAAAAGGCAAGGAAAGCTAGGAAAGAGGTGGATTATCATTCACTACAGAGTGACCCAGATAAACATGGATGGCTACCAGGAAGAGATAGCACCTAAGGATTCAGATGCTTCTGGTGTGAGGTCACAAGAGCTAAGCCATTCAAAAGAGATGAAGCATGACTTCTGCCACATCATTTGAGGATTAAAACCAGAATGTAACCTAAACCTGCTGGCTAATGAAAACAAAGCATCCCCGCCAGAAACCAGAGCAAGTCCACAGTATAGGGACCTCTGGCCCATACAGGCCACTGCTAGCAGAGCTGTCTTAAAGGCATCTAATTGTTATAAGCAGGTACTAATTTCCAGCTGTTACGCATGTGAAAAGAATGCACACGAAGGCCAATTATGTGCCCACGTAATTGGCTCATTATCATATTAGCTGCGGGTAGCTCAAAACAAGCCACATAACCAGCTGCTAGGGACAGCAGAATGGCTTCCGGCAGGGGTGCCTTGCCGAGGAAGTCTTGCTTCTCCTCAGTTAAAGTGGAACGCCTGACGGCAGAGATCGTCAAATATGAAAAAAAAATCTCTTTTTGGCTTACTCCTGGCAAGTATTTATTTCATGTTGTTTTGTCTTGTCAAACTCTTCGATGCTCGATCACTGTAATCCACTTAGAACGATGGTTATTGCTATAGATGGAATATAAAAAAAAATAAAATAAAATAAAACAAGTGTAAAGCTTACCAGAATAAAACAAAATCTGGCAAAACATCACCAGGAAGTGGAGAGCATCCACTGTCATGATAGGGAGATGGCGGATATGAAAAGAAAATAGAAAGAGCCGCTAAAGAGGGTGAAGGGAATGTGGGTCGGTGTCAGATCCCATCAGCTCAGGTGCCACTGACTAGACAAGAGCAGAGAAAGGCATCCTTCCGGGTACCACGGACAAGGTGGCTGGGTGAGGGGTTGGCGGCCTGAAGAACTCCGATTCTGCAGAAATGGAAATAAGGTTTTTGTGCCAAAGATCTGATGAGGTATTCATAGAATTCCCAACTACGTAAAAGCATAGGCAGACAAGGGTCACATGGCCCATGTATGTTTCCTTCATGCCTATATGTTAGGATAGTCCACAAAGCACAGTGGCTCTCAGGCACTGCCTGAGCAATCCTTCCCGGGGCATATCGCATACCCCTTTCCAACTCCGTTACTGCCTTGGCCTCCACCATCTTCACTGGAAGCGGTTCCCTGTATCCACTCCCATTTGTGTGAAGATTGTTTTTCTGTGGTGACTCCTGAATCTTACCCCTTGCCACTTCTTATCTAGACTCTGTTGCCATTTATATAGCATTGCCTTTCCCTAACCGCCTGGTGGGGGCATTCCAGGAGTGGCCCGGCAGAAGCCACTTCGGCGGGCTCTGTGGATCCTTGGATACTAGGTGCCTGGTGCCTCCACCTGAGGAAGAAGGTGTAGCAATAAAAACCCCTAAAATAGCACTGTAAAAAGTGCTGGCCATAATATTTTTATTCATAGGAGATATTAATCAACTAATCAACATATAAACCATACAAATATTTATCCTTAGAGGATATTCAAACCTCCTGAGCTCTCTTTGCTCTACTACACTGATCTCCCTTCCCCTTTTGTCCTGTCCCCATTACGCCCAAGTTTCACCCAAGTACTGAATGCAATTGGGCTGGTAGATGCTGCAAGCCATATGGGAGAGATCTGTTTTGCCCAAGCTGAGCCTTGGCTGCAGGTTGTTTCCTTAGCTTCACCTTTGCTGTTGGGCCTATGATCCCCCTGGGAGAAACCAGATTTCTGCTTCAACTCTGCTGTTCTGCCTATGAACCTCCTGGGCAGACCAGGGTTCTGCCTCCCCTTTGCTCTACTTCTGGGTCCATGCCTTCCTGGGGGACCAAACTCCATCTCTGATCAGCAACTGAATCGCGCCCTCCTACAGGACCAAACTCCACCTCTGATCTGTCTCTGGGTCCTTCCTACCTGGGGGACCAAAGTCCATGCACAATCTGTCCCTGGGTCCTCCTCTCCTCGAGCATCAAGCTCCACCTCAGCCCTCCAGTTGAACTCACGCTCCTCCTGCAAAAACCAGAGCTCCTCCTTCTCTTTGTTCTACCACTGGATCCACACCCTCCTGGGGGACCAGACTCCATCTCTGATCAGCCACTGGGTCCATGCCCCACTGAGGGGGGGGGGGGGGAGGGAAGAAGTAACCTCCAATATGTCACTGGGTCTTCCTCACCTAGAGGATCAAATGCTGCCTTCAGTCTGCCACTGGGGTCACCTCACCTGAGGAGCCAAACTCCACCTCCAATCTACCATTGGGTTCACCTCACCTGAGGGGCCAAACTCCACCTCTACCCCATGCTGGGAGAAAGCCTATTATTAGTGCTCTAGCCATATCTCGCTTGGCTAAGTCCATCGTTCTTCAATTAGATCTCCTTAGATAGCAAGGATTCCTCCAAGCTCAACCAAAAAAAAAAGCCAAGATTCCATTAGGAAGACATGCAAAGTATGTGTACGGTCTCTCCTCACCTGTCTATTTTTTCTTCTGTTTGGCACACCCAGCTTCCCAGGGCTCTCAGACACACATTAAGGCTCGGGCTGAAAATCTCTCCCTTCAGTCAAAGTACGAGAATGTCCTGGGCTACACATCTTCCTATTCATCTCAGAGTTCTGACACTCATCACGTTTGTTATTTCTTATCTTGTGACGTAGCCAGAGCCTAATTTTTCACAGTGCCCTGCCTAATGCAAATTCCTAGCCTGGGAGCTCTGCTTTGCCCTGCTAGAGGGTCTCATCACCCATTCTCACTGCATACCTGAATGCTTAAATCCTCCTATTTATTTCAGTCACTTGTCCAACTGCATACTGCTCCCTCCTTCCTGAAACCCTGGGGGAGGCTGGATTCACTTACGCAGAAAAGCCTCCTTTTCCATCTGTCCTATCACGCTTCTCCTTTCCTCCAGGTTACCTAGATCCTGGGGCCTAGCAAGTGAGAAATAGCACTGTATATGCAAGTAGGAAGGTTAGGGAAATGGAACCATGCACATCTTCACGTCGGAGCCAGAGGAATGAGTCGAGGAAGAGGAGGAAAGCAGCAGCACTGAGATGCAGGAGGACCCCATGGCAGGCTCCCCCAGAAGACGGCAGAGTCCTGGGGTGCTCCCAAGAGCAGATATCCTTACCAGCAGTTCTGCCTGAAGATGTGCAGGAGGATACACAATTTGGTTTTCAAACAAATCACACAAAGTTCTGTGATTCCGTTCTCTGTGAATTTACGGTATCTGTGTAATGTTATTTCAGTACTGTTCGTTAGCTTGTGCCATAATGTGCCCGAGTTGTGTGGATATTTGTAAATCGTTTGCCTGTTAAGTTAAGCTTAATAAATGCATTCAAACAGTCCCATGAATGAGGGGCATTCCTTCTTGCTTGATGCCACGGAATGAAAAGGCCGACCCCCCCCCTTGCACTGGGAATTGAATCCCTACTGGGGGTGAGTTGCTGCGCTGGCTGCTCAAGGTTCAAACTTGAGCCCGCTCCGTGAAAGCACCCTCCCCCCCTTCCTTTGTCGTGTTGAATGGTTCTGTACGAGGTACCATAGCTTGCGTGTGCGCTTTTTTTGGTTCCTTCACACCTCCAGTTCTTCACTAATACGAGAAAAAGGAGTAAAGTACAGGAAGGCTCTGGGATAAATGGTGCTGAGTGAAAACTGGTGATGAAGCCCCTCCCCTCCCCCCCATCCCCGTCCAAACATTCTCTCCCTCTCCATCACTCCAGGCATTATTCCCAGTTCTCCCCCTCCTTCTATCCATTCTCTTTCTTTCACCTCCCTCCATGCATTCTCTCCCCTTCCCGGATTCTCTAGCCTCCTGCTTCATGCCCCCAACCTCACTTCATGTATAGTCTCCCTCTCTCTCCCCACACCACGCCAGCTAGGTCTCCTTCCTGTTCCCCCCCACCACCCCACGAAGGTCTTCGTTTCCCTAGTCCCACCAGTATCACCCATGCACATGTGCCTCTCCCTCCCTCTGACCCCTCCCAAAGACTCCCCATCTGGGTCTACCTCTCCCTTACCCTTCCATCACCCCATGTATTTTCTCCCTGCCCCCCCCCCCTCCCCCCCACTTCACGTAGGTGACTCCCTCTCCCTCTTTCTCTCTCCCTGCCTCTTCCCCTCTGGTGGTCATATCCCGCGCTTTTCTTTGGGCTCATTACTGGCCGGCAGGAAGAGTGACCCTTAATAGCGCATCCGCTTTCTCTGCTCATCCGGACCAGTCTCACAGTGCAAGCTGCAAAACGATGCTATCTCCCAGACCATAATCAGTAGACTTTGCTGCGCGGATGAGGAAACTGAGGGGCCATTAAGTGCTGCTTCTCCAGCCAGCTGGGCACATGGCAGAGGCCGCGGTGCAGTCCGATCTGGCACAGTCCGATGAGCAATACCGGGGGCTCCCCTCGTCCCAAGGCATCCAGGGCAACCGCCTGGATCGCCCTGCCCTAAGAACGGCCACTGAAATTACCCTTATATGGGGAGATCCTTTGCTGTATTTGCAAAGATGATGAATGAGTTAATGCCGATTTAATATATTCTTCTGCTGCTGCTGTCTGAAATGTCCTTCATGGTTCCATTTTTGGAGGCCGTTGTCTATTTCATTTAATTAGAAGTTGAATAAGTAAATTAATATTGCATTCTTTTTTATTTAAATGCCTTATAAAGTAATACACGATATAGTTCATTAGGTTTTCATTGATTGGACACTTATTAGCTTTCTAAGCTTTCCTCGTTGTTCTGCTGCTATGTTTTCACCATTCGGTACTCGGCAATCTGCATAATGTCTAACTTACAGTGGAGAGAATGGACATCACCATATGGGGGTAATTTGTACTTTGACAGAAGGCGAGGGCTCTCGCACTGGTCCTAAAGGGAAGTACTGCAGTCTTCGAAGATCCCTCTAATTATTTCAATTATTTACTTTCAAAAGGCCTTTTATATCCCCCAGTGTATGCAGACAGGGACTCTGAATAGTAGCAAGCTGGGGGCCAGGCATAAAGTGCACATATTAATTGCAGAGTTTCTGAGATGCAGATGAGATAGTATGAAGTGCTTCCAACTAAAACAGGAATTCTTTTATTTTATTGTTTATATGGGTGCAAAATGCTTTAACTGACCTTTAGCCATCTGAAAGAGAAGATCACTGGCTGTCAGACGGAGGCTAAATGCAAAATCTTTATATCATAATGGAAAAAAACATGCAGTAACTAACTATTAGTCTATATTGACTCCCTCCCATTTTTTTTTTGCCTGCTTTCTCCTCATGTTTAAGATGAGATTTTTGCAAGCCCCACATAGCAAAGTTGAAAGTAATCTTTGCAATTCCTGAAATATAATAATATTCTGACATCTACAGACATTTTACTCAGTGCAAATATTGGTTTTTATTAAGTTTAACTCTATTAAGTTTTAACACATCTCAAATGACTTTCATTAAAAGCGAAATATATGTCAGCCTGCAAAATTATATTCTGGTTAGTGGTACACGCTAAAGTCTATTCTTAGAGGCAAACACAAAAAAGTGCGGAAAAAAGTGCCAAGGTGATTTCAGCAAATGTTGTATCAGTTCTAAGCATTACTGGATGAGAACTAGAGATGTGTGGAAAATTCAAGGTTGGACTTGAGCCGGAGGAATTTCAGCCAGGCTCCGCTCCAGGCAATTTTCAAAGTCCCTCTAAATTTCTAGGCAAAATTGTTTAAATCTCCCCAGCAGATCTTGGGGGAAATCCAGCTGAATCGGATGCACCTTCACCAGTGATTCACTGATCTGCTAGAATCCACATGGAATCCGCCCACTATAGGACCTCACAAGTTGAGCAAATCTCAAACTCCAATGAGTATTTGCCAGCTTGAGGAAACCACTTTGTTAGGGGGGTGGTTTTAAACAATTTTGGCGAACAAATTCAATGAGGCCACAAACTTGCGGAAGCCACCTTGAGTATTATTATTATTATTATTATTATTATTAATAATAATAATAAATATTATTCTGTGGAGCTGGTTGAACTAGTTCATAAAATGGTTTTTTAGAAAGTTTGCCGATCTTTAGTCATGACACATGGGTAAGGCCTCCATTGACTGGCTAGTTCTTATAGAGGTAATTTTGTCATGCTCCTCATAAATTAGCAGGCCTGTTACATGCTTAACTTACACCGTTTTTCAAAGCCAACTTACGCGTGAGTTTGCTTTGAGAATTCTTCTGGCAAAACTACCCACATGCAATCCTACCAGCTGTTTAATGCACGGGTGAAAATCTACCCGCTTACTTTACAAAATAAAAAGGAAGGGGTAAATTTTAAAACATACACGCGGGCGTCCATGTGCGCGTGCTAATCGGCGCGTGGACATGGACGCCCGATTTTATAACATGTGCGGGGTCAGTGCGCGCAAGGGGGTGCACACTGAATTATACAATCCATGATTACATGTAAATATATTGCATAAAAAATATATATAACTACAAATATTTGTGCAATTATAAAAACAAATAACCCTAGCAAATGCAATAAAACCCTACATGCAAAGCAATTACCTACTTTCATACGTACTGACATATCTGCACGATTCACACCCTGATTACTTAAGAACCCGCATGATAAATCATGTCTCTACAAAATATTTGTCAACATTCATATGAATCTTCATCTCATGCCCAAATGGTTTTTCCTATAAATCTCTTCCAATACGGACTACACTACCCCTGTTCATGTCTTTCTTCATCTCATATTCAGATGATCCGTCTTACAAATTTTCTTCCAGCACGGACAAAGGATCCCTCATTTCACCTACAACAGATTTCTACAGGGGGCATTATGTAGCAACCAAATATCACCTACAATAAATAAAACAAACAATACCTACCATGAATTATCTACTTTTTATACTATCATAAACTTTTAACAATCGGTAATGACCACAACATTTTACTCACATAATGGACGGTACTCAACCGCACATTACCAAAACCATTAACCCTCACAATGCCATTCCTATATTTGTTCCTCCTAAGGTACACATAAATCTTAAATCCTTGGTAAGCTGAAGTTCTCAAACTGGTTACATCACAATCCAGTGATTACCGTAGTAATGTCTTTATAATACAAAATGAAAACATAAATCCAGACTACTTCTCAAAACAACTAAAAAAGAAAACAAAAACGCCCTACTCCAACCATGATCATGAAAGCATACCGTTAAGCTGCTAGCAACATCCACCATACTAAATCTCATTTCCAAATTTGGTTCAACGTTCTCTACTTACTTAGTATAAATATGGGACTTCTATTTGAAATAATGAATGCACCACTATTTCAAATACATAATTACCTTCTTCACAAGAACGCCGCCCATTCAGTCTCATAATTTAATCCATTAGGACTCAGTGTATGCCACGAAAAAATAAAGCACTGTTCCAAATGCTTCAGCACACTCCACCTCTACTTAATTGAACCTGGCAAATCACAAAGAATTTGAGATTGTTAATTGAATGATATGCTTGTATTCAATGATTCACTAAATGTGTTCGATAATCCTTAATCATTTCATTCTTTTGGTTTGTCCAATGTAAATGAAATTACATGGACAAATAACTGCATAAATCATTCCTTTAGTTAAACGTGTTATGGGTAACTGAGCGGTGTTTCCCAGGCTGGAGATGCAAAGCCACATGGATACCAGCCTTTTGAAAATAGTTTAACTTTTATTTATACACAGCACTTTAACAGAATGTAGACTGACGTACCTCAGCAGTATTCACTTATAGAGATGTGAATCGGAACCAGTATCGATTCGGATTCCGGTTCCGATTCACATCGTGAAATTTTTATCTTGCAGTCCGATCGGAGTTTTTTTATTGGCTGCACCCGAGCCGATAACCAAAAAATACAGCCGACTCTTTAAAATGAGTTTGTTAGTATCCCTCCCCCCCCTCCGGACCCCCCTCCCCCCAAATTTTTAAATACCTGGTGGTCCAGCGGGGATCCCGGGAGCATTCTCTCACGCTCTGGCCGTCAGCTGCCAGTAAACAAAATGGCACCAATGGCCCTTTGCCCTTAGCATGTGACAGGGTATCTGTGCCATTGGCCGGTCCCTGTCACATGGTAGGAGCAATGGATGGCTGGCACCATTTTTAAAAATGGCGTGGGCCATCCAGTGCACCTACCATGTGACAGGGGCCGACCAATGGCACCGATAGCCCCTGTCACATGGTAAGAGCAAAGGGCCATCGGCATCATTTTGATTAGTGGCAACCGACATCCCGAGCGCGGGAGAATGCTCCCGGGACCCCCACTGGACCACCAGGTATTTAAAAAATTTTTGGGGGGGTCCGGAGGGCGGGGGGATACTAACAAACTCATTTTTAAGGGTCAGGTTGTGTTTTTAGGTTGTGTCCTTTCTTCCTGCCCCCCCCCATAACGATAAGAAAATCCACTAAATTAATCGTGGGGTTTCCTATCGCTATCGGGGACCACCCGATATCTGACGATATTGAAAATATCGGACGATATTTTCAATCGTCAGATAAACGATTCACATCCCTATTCACTTACACACAGACAGGCCGGCATTTGGACGCGCGTTTTGGATGGGCTAGCTTTACCCTTTATTCAGTATCATGGCGGACGCTCAATTTTGCCGGCGTCCGGTTTTCGAACCCGTGGCTGTCAGCGGGCTCAAGAACCGATGCTGGCAAAATTGAGCGTTGGCTGTCAAACCCGCTGACAGCCGCCGCTTCCGTCAAAAAAGAGGCGCTAGGGACGCGATAGTGTCCTAACACCTCTTTTTACCGCCAGGCCTAATTTTAATAAATTAAAATACTGAATCGCGCGCACAGGAGAGTGGCCTGCGCATGCGTTTTTACTGTATCAGTCCGATTGTTTGTAAAATGCCTTCCCTCTGGATAGTGATCACTCACTCTTTCTGGTTTGGTCAGGATAGATTTGCAGGAGCTGTCTCTCCTGGAGATGTGTGTGTGTGTGTGTGGGGGGGGGGAAGGGTTTCTCCTGAACCCAGCTGCTCCCGTCCTCAGGCCTCTCCCCTGCCCTGCAGGGTCCCACCCACAGAGCTATCTCCCTCTGTGGGAATTAAGGTGGACCAGGCATTTAGTCTGGTCCTGCACATGCAACAAGGGGGAAATGGGGTCACTCCATTACACATGGTAATTTGTAAGGGTATTTTAAAGGATGTTAAAGTGCATGCAAACCTAAAGCTTGTTCACAAACAGAACAACTTTCACATGTGTACCAATTCTAACCCATCAGATGGCATCAATTTAGACAAAAGAGCTCTCAAATTATTACCCCTTTTTCACTGCAAATGAAAACCTAGCCATGCTCTCCCCCCGAATGCCTCCGCCAAATGCAAATAACAGAGCTTCCATATAGGGCTTGACCACTTTCGCCCACATATCGGACAGGCAGTTTTATAAAAGGACATTTCCACAAGTAAAGGACTGTTATACCCATGGAAATGCTTTTTCAAATGACCCTCCCTATGAGTATCGAGCTAATCTGCTAATGCATGTTAACAGAGCAGTGACCAAGATGTCACTAATTGTGAACTGCCCTCGGACTGCAGGCGCCTTGCCCCAGTTTCTTTTGTTTTTTCCCCTCTGTGGACACTTTACTGTCGCTCCATAGCCACGTAAGCCATATCATAGAAGCATTGGGTCCTGTTCAGGGACCTTTTTATTTCCATCCACCTTGCTAATGTCACTCTTCTGACATTTTAGTACAACAGTAGGTATAAATAGCCCATGATACCATACCCCCCTCTAGTCATACCATAATGCTTTCATGTTAATTTTCAGCAACAATTTCACCAGCTATAATCATGCTAGAAATTATATGGGCATGAAAAGCAAAATCCATAATTCCTCGGAATCAACTGTGTATATGTATATATAATATAATATAAAGGTGAATTTTAAAAGCCCAGCGTGCACCATAACCGGGCGACACATGCACAAGACGGGCTGGTGCATGCCGAGAAGATTTTTAAAAGGCTCCCCCCCGAGTATGCATGTATCTCCCGCTATGCACACACATTTTTTTTTAAATAAAAGGGGTGGGGCATGAGCATGGTCTGGGTGGGGTGTGGGTGTTCCTGGATTTCTTAATGAAACTAGTGCATGAATACTTATGCACACAAGCATGTGCCGGAGTCCCCTACCGTGTAACTTTACGACTGCCAAGAACGCCTTCCTTTCGGATCCTTGCTTGCTCCATCTGGATCTGAACTGCCCCTTCATTGTGAAAGTAGATGCCTCTGCCATAGGGGCTGGGGCAGTTCTGAGTCAGCACGCGACCCAAGGAGTTCTCCATCCATGCTCATTCTACTCCTGCAAGTTTTCCCCTGCTGAGCAAAATTACAACACTGGGGATAGGGAGTTGCTTGTGTTTAAGCTCGCCCTTGAAGAATGGCATCCCTGGTTGGAGGGCACTCAGTTTAAGTTCACAATCTTCACTGACCATAAAAACTTCGAGCACCTTAGACATGCCCAGCGTCTCAACACTCACCAGGCCCACTAAGCATTATTTTTCTCCCAGTTTAACTTCGAGCTGCGCTATCGTCCGGCGGAGAAGAACCTTTCGAGCGGACACTTTATCCTGCTCCTTCGAACCTATGACACCCAAGATGAGCCTTGTAATGTCATCGACCCCACTTGCATCTGTCTGTCTGCCACCATCACAGTTCCAGCCAGGAAGACTGTAGTACCTCACTGGCTCTGAGAGAAGGTCTTGCATTGGGTGCATGATTCTAAATTAGCCGGTCATCTGGGATGCGCCTGAACTCTGTCTCTCCTTCAGCACTACTACTGGTGGCCTACCATGTCTACCGATACCTGTGCCTATGTGGACTCATGTCCAACATGTGCCCAGCAGAAGCCACCAGTAGGTTGACCTTGGGGCCTCCTCCAGCCATTGCCTGCACCCGAAGAGCCATGGACCCATTTATCCACAGACTTTGTGGTGGACCTTCCACCTTCCAAAGGGAATACGGTCATCTGGATCATCGTGGACCAATTTTCCAAAATGGCTCATTTTGTCCCCTTGCCTGCCTTACCATCAGCTCCGGAGCTAGCATGTCTCTTCTTCCTGCATGATTTTCACTTGCATGGTCTTCCCCTCAGATATATATATGTATATTTTTTTAATATTCCACTTTTCACAGGGTTTCAAAGTGGATTACATTCAGATACTGTAGGTATTTCCCTATCCCCGGAGGGCTTATAATCTAAGTTTGTACCTGAGGCAATGGAGGGTAAAGTGACTTGCCCAAGGTCACAAGGAGTGACAGCAGGACTCAAAGCCTGGTCTCCTGGTTCGTAGCCCACTACTCTAACCACTAGGCTACTCCTCCTTAGAGGCCCTCAGTTTGTCGCCCATTATTGGCATGCCCTGTGAGGAAATTTGGCATCACCATTAGCCTGATTACAGCATACCACCCTCAGGCCAATGGCCAGGCTGAGTGGATGCACCACTCACTCAAGAGTTTCCTCCGTGCCTACTCTAATGATCAGTAAGACAACTGGGCGGACTTACTTCCATGGGTGGAATTCTCCCATAACTCCCACATTGCAGCAGCCACCGGAGTCTCTCCTTTCTCCATCATATATGGCAGACAACCCCGGCTCCCATTACTGATTCCACTTTCTGTACCCTCGCCAGCAGCTCAGGCCATGGCAGACGCCCTCCAGGTGCTGTGGGCCCAGACCAACCTTCATCTGCGCCAGGTCGCGGCATGTGCCAAGAAATCTATGGATACTCATCGACCAGCTTCAGAGTTCCAGCCAGGTCAAAAGGTCTGGCTAAGTATATGCTATATTCGACTCAAGCTTCCTTTGCAGAGCTTAGCACCAAGATTTATTGACCCATTTCCTGTTATCTGGCATATTGGGCCAGTCACGTATCAACTCCGACTTCCACCGACTCTCGGAATACACAACTCCTTTCATGTGTCCTTGCTCAAACTGGTGGTACTCTCCTGGCCTTCACGCAAAACTCCTGTGCCTTCCCAGGTTGCTGCTGAAACTGATACCACGTATCAAGTGTGAGAAGTCCTTGATGTCCATAGAAGAGGCCGCCATTGGGAGTATCTTCTCTCCTGGGAAGGCTACGGTCCTGAGGAGAATTCCTGGGAGCCCACAAGTAACATTCTGGACAAGGGACTCCTCCTCTGATTCCATTGTGCCCATCCAGGCAAACCCAGGTCTCCAAGAGGGAGGCATAAAGGGAGGGCTGTTGTGTGTCCCGGTCGCGGGCCTTCTCACCTCCGACACCCAGCTCCAGGTCCTGGCCCATCCTCCCTTGTGGCTGTGGGCAACCGCCTGCACTCCCAGGCCTCCATTGCCTCCTTGGCCATTCCTGACTCCGCTGTGGACCTCCCCAACTCCTGGTGGGTCTCCACACGTGTGCCGCGGGGAGACACTGCCATCCAGCATCCTGTGACCCTCTAGGCACTCGCGCGTGCACCTTGCCATCTTTTAAAGGGGCCGTGGTGGGAAACTAACTCGCGGCCCCAGATGATGATGTCACCTAGCCCTGCTACTTAAGGCAGGGCCTGCCACTAGTTCCTTGCCTTGGTAACAGGTCTCCACGCTTGTGTGCTCATTGCTTGTTCCTGACTTCGTTCCTGGTACCTGTTCCTGGTTCCTGACTTCGTTCCAGGTCCCTTCTTAGCCCTGTTTGGACCGATCTCTTGCTTTGACACTTGCTATATTTTGGACTACGCTTTGGATGGACCTTCGGCTTTGACCCTCACTTTGTTGAACTCCATACCTTGCCTAGCTCAGCTGCCTGCCCTGACACCCGCTTGTTCTTGACTACGCCTTTGGTATCTTCCTGGATTTGGCCGTCTCAGGCTCTTGCCTTCTATTACCTGGGCATTGCTTGTTCCTGCTCCTGGCCATCCCCGATGCCCGGGTCGCTGGATCCCTACCTTGTCCAGACCTGTTTCGGTCTTCCTGATACCTCTGCTGGCTCCTGGCTACCTACCACTTCTTCAACTGGGAGTCGTCTGATGGAGGCCCACCTAAGACCAGCCAGCCCTGGCACCCAAGGGTTCAACCTGCGGGGACGTGGGCTGGTATTGATGAAGCTCCAGATGGCCTCAGTCTCCTAGTCAGCTCCACCTCCCGATAGTGGGGACCCATAGGTTTATTTGTATTTCTATTTTTTATATACCCACAACCTCCTTACTATCAGATGATACAGGCATTTTAGAGTCATTTTTACCTGCTTACTCTGTCTTTAAATGTATTTGGGCTTTTTTAGGTTCTACAACTACCTCTCTATTGGGACATTCTAACTTACCCTGTTACGTAAACTTGAAATAAGATGAGTTCTGCCTGGTTCAAGTTCAGTGAGAGATGTTGATTTTCTCTAGATCTGCTGGACAAATCTTTTGGATTTTTCCCAGTGACTCTTATTTAAAACAAAACAAAAACCAATCAGGACAAAACTCCAATGGGGGCTTGAACCAGAAGAGAATAGCTTGGCAATTGAGGACAAGGATCCTAACCATTAAAGCAGTTAGCTACCTTGAATGAATCACAGTAGAAGAGGAAAAGATTGTTTCCACTAGCCCTTATAGCCACTCCCCCAGGCATTAGGATTGGCCAGGACATAGTTTAAAGGAATTCCTGGGAACTGGGAAGTTGATCTGAGGAACACCATGGATAATCAGCTCACTTGCTACTAAATCTTCTGTGTGCTGAGCCCTTACTGCTAAATTTTGCTGCTCCAACCTTTGTATTACCTGTTCACTCAGAGCTAGTGCAAGGGTCTGTAGCACCTAGGCAGACTAATATACACCACCCCCTCCCCCCAAACCCACCCTGAGTAGAATGTGCCACTGTCAGCAGCAGTTATATAGAGTTATGGTCACCCTCTTACAGTTCTCTCTCTCTCTCTTTCTCTGTCTTTCAACAAGAGCTCTGTGACTTCTTTCACATTTTTTTGTAACTCTATTTTAAAGATTTTTGGGCATACAGAACATGGCACTGCTCTTGCATGCCCTGGTGGCGTCCCGCAAACTGACACCACCCTAGGTGACCACCCAGTCCCAACTAATGGTCGCATTGGCCCTGTGTTTGCTGCAAATTTCTGTTACCTGTCCACTAGGGGTATGCACACAGTTCATTTTTATTTCAGTTAGTTTAGTTAGTTTCTTGGTCGGGCTGGGGAGAGGAGAATCCAGGAGCTTTTTTTTTTTTATCATTTTAATTTCTTTTTCCATTTTTGTGCATGCAAAATGCAAATAGCATGCACTAAATTCATTTTACATACATTATTTACATTCCACACAGATAATTTTAACAAATTGTGGGCCAGATTCATTAAGGCTTTTCTCCCATTTTGTGTCTATGGGAAAAACCCTTAGAGGCAAATTTTAAAAGTCCTGTGCACGCCAAAGCCAGGAGATCCGTCCACAAGTTGTGCCAGTGCATGCTGAGCAGATTTTATAAGCCGCTAATGGACAAGCATATCTCCCAGTGCACGCAGAAGTGAAAAGATTCTTAAAAGGGGTGAGGTATGTTCTGGACAGGGCATGTGCGTATTGGGGGAAGGCCAAAAGATGTGTGCATAAATATTTACACACACAGGTGTGCACCGGGGTCTCCTGTTGCGTAATTTTACTACTGCTATAGACGGCATGTACGTGTTATTTCATTTCTTTTGTGGTTCCCAACAAGGAAGGAATTTTCTGTCCTATCGTGGATCTCAAGAAGGTCAAACAGTAATGTGCTTCAGGATGGAAACTTTAGAGTCAGTCATACTGTCAGTGAAATGAGGGGAGTTTCTGACTTCTTTGGACCTCACGGAGACATATCTCCCTATTCCTATAAGGAAGGAACACCAATAGTTTCTTTCCCTTGCAGTGTTGGGGGGATGCCATTTGAATTTCAGGATCTGGGTTAGCCACAGCACCAAGAACATTTTTGAAGGTAATGGTAGTGGAGGCAGCAGCACTGTGGAGAGAGGGCATTTTGGTATACCCTTATCTGGACTACTGGCTGATCAGAGCAAAATATAAACAAGAAAGTACAATGGGCACCAAGAGGGTGGTGCAGGTATTGCAAGACCTAGGTTGGCTAAGAGCAGTTTGGAGCTTTCTCAAACCTTGGAGTATCTGGAAGCTCTATTCGATACAAAGGAAATGTGAGTGCATCTGACAGAGCAGAGGATAGAGAACCTACATCACCAAGTTCTTTTATTGCTGTCAGACAAGAAGTTGATGATATAATGCTATCTTTAGCTTCTCAGTTCCATAGATTTGGTTCCCTGGACAGGAGTCCATATGAGACCTCTGCAGAGAGTCATGCAGTCCAGATGGGATCTGCAGACTCAGGATTACTCCATATGGATACCGCTGCCCCAGAAGGTCAGGTTTAGCCTGTAGTAGTAGATAAATTCAGAGAATTTGATATTAGGTGTGGACCCTGAGCCCCATACCTGGGTGACGGTGATAACAGATACCAGCCTAGAAGAATGGGGTACTCATTGCTTGAGGCAAGTTGCTGAGGGCTGGTGGTCAGACGAGGAATTAAAGTGGAGCATCAATTAATTGGAGATCAAGGCTATTTGGTTAGCCCTGTTGCACTTTGCATCACTGTTAAAAGGTCAGGCAATCAGAGTGATGGCTTATGTCAACCGACAAGGAGGCACCAAAAGTCTGCAGGTAGCAGAGGAGATAGAGGTCTTGCTCTCTTGGACAGAAAAGAATCTGAAAGTGATATGCCATCTCATGTAGTAGCATACTAGCATTTCCCTCTTTGGCATAATGTGGATCCAGGACAGCGGTCTCTTTCTCAAGCTGCATTCAACCAGATAGTGGTCAAATGGGGACTTCCACTGACAGATTTGATGGCAACCTTGAAGAATGCAAAAATTAGCTGTTTTTATGGCCAAAGATTGGAGAAGTGTTATTTCAGTCTTAATGATCTGGTTCAGAACTGGCTGCCAGAGGCAGGCAGTTTTGTACAGGTTTCCTTCATGGCCTTGTATAGGGAGAGTAGTTCAGAGGATATCAGGCCATCTGGGTCTAGTTATTTTGGTGGCTCTGGATTGGCTGAGGTGCCATTGGTAGGCAGATTTGGTGCTTTTATTGCATGGCAAACCATTATGTCTCCCTCAGCAAAGAGAGTTACTATCTCAAGACTCAGTAGTTCGATGTAGGTTAATTTAAGAAGGGTTATTCCCAGGAGGTAGTGAATACTCTTTTGATGATTAGGAAGTCCTTCACTTCCTTGGCATATGTGCGGATCTGGTGAGATTTTGAGTACTGGTGCACCAGTAGACTGTTGTACCCTAGGAAGGTGTTGGTACCAATGGTTCTGGATTTCTTACAGAAGGAACTCTCTAAGAGACAAATTTTTAATTAATTGCAGATGGCAGCTATTGCATGTTACGGGATGAGTATAGTGTAAGCCTTTGTCTTCTTACCCAGATGTGTCGCACTTTTTAAGGGGAGTGAAATACATTAGGCCTTCTATAAGGACTTTGGTTCCATCTTGGGATCTCAATTTGGTTCTGACCTTTTTAGTCAGGGCTGCAGTTTGTGCCTGTTAGGGATATTTCGCTGAGGCTGCTTACCTTGACAGCTTTATGTCTGGTGGCTTTCTGTTTAGCCAGAAGAAATCTCGGAAATGCAAGTGTTATCCTGCAGAGAAACCTTTTAGGTGCTCACAGAGGACATGATCTAGATATATACAGAATCTTCCTTTCTTCTGAGGGTGGTTTCTGCTTTTCATTTGAATCATTCTATTTCAATTGCCTTTGTTTAGCAAACATACAGACAAGGCAAATTACAGAGTGCTATGTTCTTTGGATGTGAGGAAAATACATTTGCAGTATCTTAAGGTCATTAATGCCTTCAGAAAGTCAGACCATCTCTTTGTCCTATTTGGAAAACCTCAGAAAGGTGAGGCCGTAACCAAGGCTTTGATAGCTCGATGGATTAAGGTGGTTAATATAGTTGTGTATATGGATGGTGATAGATCCTTGCCCAAATAGGTGAAGGCTCATTCCAGTAGAGCTGAAATGGCTTCCTGGGCAAAGTTGTGATTGTTTTCCCCTCAGGATATCTGCAAAGCTGCAACATGGTCCCCACTATGTACTTTTTCTAGACATTATCGGTTTGATATAAGAGCCAGACAGAAGGTTAACTTTGCCACAGAGGTGCTGAGAGTTGTTTTGACAGTGTCCCACCTAGTTCAGGAGTCACTTGAGTATGTCCCACTCATCTGGACTAGTCTGACTGGATAAAAAGGAAAGAGAATTAGTTATTACCTGATAATTTTCTTTCCTTATGTGCAGTCAGACCAGTCCAGGACCCTCCCTATTTTCCCAAACTCATGTACATTTTTCAGTTTCAGTGTAAGAAGAGTCTCTGACTCAGTAATGTTGTTCAAGCAGGAATGTTTAACATAATGCCGAACTTGAGCTGTTACTGTTCCTATTTCAGAATCGGATTGCTTAGTTTTGAAAGCTGTTACAAAACAAAAATAATGATTTATAACGTTCTTGTTATGGATTAAGGGTTTGAAATGTCCAAAGTTAGCTTGTTACAGGTAATACTGGTAGGCAGAGGTCAGCCTGGTTGCATATAAGGGTGATGTCAGTGATCCTGTTTATCTCTGACTACATCTACGGTCAAGGTATATAACCAACTTGTCAGGACTAATCTGACTCAGAGAAAGGAAATTATCAGGTAATAACTAATTTTTCCATATATGTGATTTTTAAGGTTTAACCAAGGCCATTATTGGAATGTAACATTGTTTATTCCGAATGGGACTTTTTCATATATTTGGGGAAACAATAGCTCTCTATTTGTGAAGCAAATGGAAGGAGATACTGGATACTGGTACTCTGCTTCTCCATTATAATTTTACATTTTCTTTTCAGTTTATACTTTAATATTTCCAATGCAAGCAGTTTACAACCTCACAATGCTTTATTTTTACGACATTAAAACAATTTCCATAGCAATACATTACTGGGCTATTGAAACCAAGTCTATAGGTTCATAAAGCACCCAAGAGCTCAAGACAAAAAAGGAGCAGACTGTTCAAGGTAATTCAACATAAAGAAATTAATGAAAAGAAGAAGAATCATTCACCAAGGAAGCTTTTAACATTTTTTTTTGTCTCCACTGAAATAGAAATATAATTTGGCCTCTTGTAAAACATGTAGATTGGTCCTGAAAGGCATGGTGTCAAGGTTGGTAAACTGTGAATTTTAAAATTGCTGATGTTTTGCAGTGACGGCGCAGCAGCAAGGATATGCAAATTGAAGTCACACGGTTAGCTCATCCTGCTGAGTCAGTTCCTGATGCGCTGCAGCTGAGCTTCCATTACATCTATTTTGCATATATTTGCTGCTGCAGCCAAACTAACTGCAAACAAATGCCAGCCAGCTCCCTGCTGAATGCTGTATGGTTATTTTAAAAAGTGGGAAGAGAAAAAGAAAAAGAAAAGTACCTGAATGCCTAAAAGAAAAGCAATTGCTAGCAAAAAAGGTCAATTAGAAGAGGAGTAGAACTTTTCTTTAAGGGTTTGGTGTGTGGATTAAGGGTATGTATTCATTTTCTAATAAATGAAAAATGTGACAAAACAGCCATATCTTTTCCCCTAAAATTCCAAGGGGGTGGGAGTGGGGTTGTTGATTGTGGAAAGTCCACAAAAACCCCCAAAGAGCAGCAAAAAAAAAAAAAAAAAATCTAACAAATTAAAAGTTCACCTGCGGGCCTTCCCTAAAGCCCCCTCCCCTCCACCCCGCTAGAGATATCTTACCCCTTACTGGGGTCTGCCGTCTCACCAAGCTCCTGCCCCCACCTGCTCCTCATTCAAAGTGATGTCAGTCGGCCCAGGGAATAATTACGGTGTTAAGTTTTGCAGCGTGCTTGAAAATTATCCTTCCCTGTGTTAGGGTTGGGGTTTTTTTTTCCTGGCTTATGGATACATTTCTTTCTGTTTATGCATTTATTATGTAATTGTATTTGATAGTATTTTGTACTGCTGTAAACTGCATTGGGTGCTCCTTTGGAGCCCCAGAAAGGTGGTGTCTATTAGGGATGTGCAGAGCAAAATTTTATGTTCATATTTTTTATGTCCGAAAGGGGGTCCCACTTGCGGCCAATATGGACATAAAAAAAATCCAATGAGTTGGGTATATGTACATATGTGCAAAAAAAAAAATTAAACCCCCTCACCCTCCTTAATCCCCCCCCCAGACTTACCACAACTCCCTGGTGATCGAGCGAGGAGTGAGGACGTCATTTCTGCAATCCTTGGCGAGAAGCATGTGACGTCGGTGGCACGTCGAGTGACGCGGCGTCACGTGATTCCCGGCTCGTTCGCGCCGGACGGCTCGTTCGGCCCAAAAAGAACTTTTGGCCAGCTTGGGGGGGCCTCCTGACCCCCCCAAGCTGGCCAAAAGTTCTTTTTGGGCCGAACGAGCCGTCCGGCGCGAACTTGCCGGGAATCACGTGACGTCGGCGTCACGTGATTCCCGGCTTGTTCGCGCCGAACGAGCCGTCCGGCGCGAACTTGCCGGGAATCACGTGACGTCGCGTCTGAGTGACGCGGCGCCACGTGATTCCCGGCTCGTTCGCGCCGGACGGCTCGTTCGGCCCAAAAAGAACTTTTGGCCAGCTTGGGGGGGTCAGGAGGCCCCCCCAAGCTGGCCAAAAGTTCTTTTGGGCCGAACGAGCCATCCGGCGCGAACGAGCCGGGAATCACGTGACGCCGGCGTCACTCGACGTGCCGCCGACGTCACATGCTTCTCGCCAAGGATTGCAGAAATGGCGTCCTCACTCCTCGCTCCATCACCAGGGAGTTGTGGTAAGTCGGGGGGGGGGGGGGGATTAAGGAGGGTGAGGGGGTTTATATTTTTATTTTGGCTCAACAATCGCGATTTCCCACATATCGAACATATCTATGTTCGATATGTGGGAAATCCGATCGTTTATGTCGAATCAATTTTTTAAGTAAAAAAAAAATATGAGTTGCGTTTTACTAATGCGGTCAATCCGAATGCACACCCCTAGTGTCTATACATCTCAGAATTAGATTAGATTAGTTGGGAGATCTGCAATTTATTATCTAGAAATTCCCAAATTCCCAGTTTAGCAACTCTGAAAGCTTTCCTTCAGTCCCAAATGTTCACCCTTTAAACTTGATTTTGAGCATTGTCCTGGAGAGTGTGATCCTGAAGACTGGAGGGTGGCTAATGTAACCCCAATATTTAAAAAGGGCTCCAGGGGTGATCTGGGAAACTACAGACCGGTTAGCCTGACTTCAGTGCCAGGAAAAATAATGGAAAGTGTTCTAAACATCAAAATCACAGAACATATAGAAAGACGTGGTTTAATGGAATAAAGTCAGCATGGCTTTACCTAAGGCAAGTCTTGCCTCACAAATCTGCTTCACTTTTTTGAAGGAGTTAATAAACATGTGGATAAAGGTGAACTGGTAGATGTAGTATATTTGGATTTTCAGAAGGTGTTTGACAAAGTTCCTCATGAGAAGCTTCTAGGAAAAGTAAAAAGTCATGGAATAGGTGGCAATGACCTTTCATGGTTTGCAAACTGTCTAAAAGACAGGAAACAGAGAGTAGGATTAAATGGATAATTTTCTCAGTGGAAGGGAGTGGGCAGTGGAGTGCCTCAGGGATCTGTATTGGGATCTGTGCTTTTCAATATATTTATAAATGATCTGGAAAGGAATATGACAAATGAGGTAATCAAATTTGCAGATGAAACAGAATTATTCAGAGTAGCTAAATCACAAGCAGATTGTGATAAATTGCAGGAAGACCTTGTGAGACTGGAAAATTGGGCATCCAAATGGCGGATGAAATTTAATGTGGATAAGTGCAAGGTGATGCATATAGGGAAAAATAACCCATGCTATAATTACGCAATGTTGGGTTCCATATTAGGTGCTACAACCCAAGAAAGAGATCTAGGCATTGTAGTGGATAACACATTGAAATCGTCGGTGCAGTGTGCTGCGGCAGTCAAAAAAGCAAACAGAATGTTGGGAATTATTAGAAAGGGAATGGTGAATAAGATGGAAAATGTCATAATGCCTCTGTATCGTTCCATGGTGAGACTGCACCTTGAATACTGTGTAGAGTTCTGGTCACCACATCTCAAAAAAGATATAGTTGCACTGTAGAAGGTACAGAGAAGGGCGACCAAAATGATTAAGGGAATGGAACAGCTCCCCTGTGAGGAAAAGCTAAAGAGGTTAGGACTGTTCAGCTTGGAGAAGAGACGGCTGAGGGGGGGATATGATAGAAGGCTATAAAATCATGAGAGGTCTAGAACGGGTAAATGTGAATCGGTTATTTACTCTTTCAGATAATAGAAGGACTAGGGGGCACTCCATGAAGTTAGCATGTGGCACATTTAAAACAAATCGGAGAAAGTTCTTTTTCACTCAACGCACAATTAAAGTCTGGAATTTGTTGCCAGAGGATGTGGTTAGTGCAGTTAGTGTAGCTGGGTTTAAAAAAAGATTGGATAAGTTCTTGGAGAAGTCCATTACCTGCTATTAATCAAGTTGACTTAGGGAATAGCCACTGCTATTAATTGCATCAGTGGCATGGGATCTTCTTGGTGTTTGGGTATTTGCCAGATTCTTATGGCCTGGATTGGCCACTGTTGGAGACAGGATGCTGGGCTTGATGGACCCTTGGTCTGACCCAGTATGGCACCTTCTTATTTTCTTATCACAGATCTTGCACTAATTCTTTCTTCGTTTCCCTCCCTCATGAAAAAAAATGATATTAAAACATTAAAAAAAAAAAAATCAGAAATCTACTAAATATTTTGCTTCTTTACTTTCCCAGATAGAATTGTTCACAGGGTTGAGCTGGCTTGCTGGGCAGCATGAAATGCAAATGTGGACTTTCAAATGCAAATATTCCTCTTTAGAACCTCTTTTTTTTGAAAACACATTGGTTGGTGTTCTTGTATTTGGCAACCTTGTAAATAAAGTATCTTCAAGAGATAACTTAAGGGGTAGAAAAGGGAAAATGATAATGCAACATAAATAAAACATTAACATAACTAAAGAGTCTTACAATTTTGGGTGAACACAGTGAGGTCTGCTATACGCACAGAATGTATAAAATATCTACTGTAGCAGTTTACCATACAGTGCTAAAGTATTACAATGCAGCTGTAGATACAGTAGGATGTGAAAACTGTCAAAGTTACAATACCTTTCATAATGAATACCAGCACATAATACAAGACTACCCTGCATAGTCTACCCCTTAATTTTGCACTGGGGTGGGGTTAGTTGATGGGGGAGTCTAAGACACTGACTGGACACAGTACTACTTTTTAACAGGGTCCACCGTTTTTTTTACCCTTTCTAATCCACTCCCTCGGGAACAGCTGTATTTCGGCACTCCCTCAGGCAGGAAGCAGCAGCCATATTCCAGATTGCCCTCTGCATTCTCCTCCCTCCTTCTCCCAGACCCTGAGGCCTGTGTGCCTTACTGTAACTTCTCGTCTGAGCTGTATTGAGACACAGTATTCCCAAAGATCGCCCCTGAACCCAGGACTCCTCCTTGGTGGTGCAAAGCTTTAGCAGGCAGCCAGGCACCGAGGAGTGATTTTCCCTGACGGCTTTTACTTGACTGTCTTTTGTCATAGGCCACAATTCATCTGCTTGGCCACTGGGCCAGCAGAAAGTTACATTTTTAAGAGAGACAGAACCATTACACCAATGGCAGAATTCACAGCCATAAATAACGCACATTGCTTTAATTTCTTGGTGGCAAGATGGCATATAATCATTCCAGCATATCATCCCGCTATGCACGCCAGCGATGTGACATGCTTAAATGCTAACTCTAAGCAGAACATTTAAAGTGGGATACACCTACTTGACATCTGAGGAAGCTGCAATCAGCCCCTGTGCTATCGCAGCTTTCCCTGTTTGAAAGACACACAAAATTGACTTGCATTGAAAGGTAGATGTGGGCAGATTCCCTCCTACCATTTGCAGGCTGAACATGAATTTGAACAAAAGGAGGATGGCCCATCTCTAATTTTTTATTAGGCAAAAAAACGCTAATTATCGCAGGCAAGAAAGAAAGAGCTATAACAAAACAAATACAGTTTAAAATATTGCTGGGTGTGTTCTGCAGATGATCTCTAATTATAAGTCTATTGACAGTGTGGTGTAATGTGAAGGTGTGAGCTTGACAAATGCTTTCACAATGCCCTCCTCCCTCCCCCACACACAGAAAGTGATTTTCCTCATCTATGACTGACCAGTCCCAGAAGAACCTAAGGACTGCCAAACCGGCCATACCATACCAAAGATTCACCTAACCCATTCCTCGGTCTCCGACTGTGATAAGCAGAAGATGCTTGGAGGACATGTTTGAGAAACAGGGCAGGTTGCTCATCCCCTTCCTGTTTCTAGAACTCAGAATTTGAAGTTAATGAGCCTCTTTAGTGACTTTCAAGTATCTTTCTCTCGCTCTCTCCTTGGCCCTCCTCATGTACAGTAATGAAGGGGATCCTCTATTGTATGCAGCCAGGGAGCAATTTGCTGGAGAAAGTCTGTGGGTACTTTTTAACTGTGGATTTTTCGGCAGTTTTCAATGAGAATGCACCCATAAGAATATAAGAACATAAGAACATGCCATGCTGGGTCAGACCAAGGGTCCATCAAGCCCAGCATCCTGTTTCCAACAGTGGCCAATCCAGACCACAAGAACCTGACAATTACCCAAACACTAAGAAGATCCCATGCTACTGATGCAGTTAATAGCAGTGGCTATTCCCTTAGGGGCGGATTTTAAAACCCCTGCGCGCGTAAATCCGGCAGGATTTACGCGCACCGGTGCGCCTATTTTGCATAGGCCACCGGTGCGTGTAAAGCCCCGGGACTCGCGTAAGTCCCGGGGCTTTCGAAACGGGGAGGGAGGGGGCGTGTCTGGGGGCGTTCCCGAAACGATGCGGCGTTTCGGGGGCGTGCCGCGGCGTTTCGGGAGCGGGCCCGGGGCATGGTGCCGGCCCGGGGGCGTGGTCGAGGCCTCTGGACCACGAACCCCGGGACCGGAGGACGGAGCGGGGCTGCCGGCAACGCGCGCAAAGGTAAGGGGGGGGTTTAGATAGGGCCGGGGGGGGGGGGGTGGGTTAGGTAGGGGAAGGGAGGGGAAGGTGGGGGGGAGGGCGAAGAAAAGTTCCCTCCGAGGCCGCTCCGAAATTGGAGCGGCCTCGGAGGGAACAGGCAGGCCGCGCTGGGCTCGGCGCGCGCAGATTGCACAAATGTGCACCCCCTTGTGTGCGCCGACCCCGGATTTTATAAGATACACGGCTACGCGCGTATCTTATAAAATCCAGCGTACTTTTGCTCACGCCTGCTGCGCAAACAAAAGTACGCACTCGCGCAAGTATTTAAAATCTGCCCCTGAGTAAACTTCATTAATAGCAGTTAATGGACTTCTCCTCCAAGAACTTATCTAAACCTTTTTTGAACCCAGCTACACTAACTGCACTAACCACATCCTCTGGCAACAAATTCCAGAGCTTTATTGTGCGTTGAGTGAAAAAGAATTTTCTCCGATTAGTCTTAAATGTGCTATTTGCTAACTTCATGGAATGCCCCCTAGTCCTTCTATTATTCGAAAGTGTAAATAACCGACTCACATCTACTCGTTCAAGACCTCTCATGACCTTAAAGACCTCTATCATATCCCTCCTCAGTCGTCTCGTCTCCAACCTGAACAGCCCTAACCTCTTCAGCCTTTCCTCATAGGGGAGCTGTTCCATCCCCTTTATCATTTTTTTTGCCCTTCTCTGTACCTTCTCCATCACAACTATAATCTTTTTTGAGAAGTGGTGACCAGAATTGTACACAGAATTCAAGGTGCAGTCTCACCATGGAGCAATACAGAGGCATTATGACATTTTCTGTTTTATTAACCATTCCCTTCCTAATACTTCCTAACATTCTGTTTGCTTTTTTGACTGCTGCAGCACACTGAGCTGACAATTTTAAAGTATTATCCACTCTGATGCCTAGATCTTTTTCCTGGGAGGTAGCTTCTAATATGGAACCTAACATCGTGTAACTACAGCAAGGGTTATTTTTCCCTATATGCATCACCTTGCACTTGTCCACATGGGACTTTTACACCTTTTTCAGAGGGGGTACTTATCCCACAAAAAATAGTCCAAGTAGACTTGAAAATGCTATGCACGTGTGTTGTTTTCATCCCCTTACCTAAATGAGTTCACAGGAATGTCTCCTCGAATTGCAGCTAAAAGTGCACATGTGGTGGACAACAGCAATGGCGATTTTCAGAGGGCCAACTTATATGTGTAGATTGCTTTGCTATTTACCCCACATAATTCCTTTTGAGAATTGTCCCCTCAAGATCAAAGGGCATGATCAGACCAGTCAAAATGCAGTTGATTTGGAATCTAATGAAATGATATTACGCCACAAAATAAATCGCATACGTTGATCACCGTCTCTCACAGCGGCAGCAAGACCTGGATTGAGATTTGTTATAGTTCGCTTTGTTTGGACTGGTGTGCGTGAGACGCTCACGAGAAAACCTGCTGACAGGCCTACCCACTTTAGGAGAGAGGGAGAGCAGCTGCAGGTCAGGTGAAGGTGGAACCTATGGGCTCAATTTTCAAAGGGGTTAGGTCTGTAACTTCAAGATTTAGGCACCCAGGTTGGTCCCTTTCGTCTAGGCATGAGCAACTAAAATTAGGAGCATACTTTCATTAGGAACTTACATTTGGGTTCCTAAAAAGTGAGTAGTAAGGGCAGGGAATAAAAGTTAGATGCTTAACAAGCGCACGGGCATCCGTGTGTGTGTGTGCGGTTTCTGGCGCACGCACATGGACGTGCCAATTTTATTACACGCGTGTGCCAACATGCACATGTTATAAAATATGCTACCCGTGTGCACGTGCGCACCCGATTTTAAATCGGCGTGCGCGAATGCCGACTCGCGTACTTAAGGGGGTAAATTTTCTAAGAAGCGTGCAGCGATGCGATAGGACCTTTCCCCATTTTCCGGAGTGGACTGAGAAGGAACTTCCCAAACCCCCTAGCTAACCTGCTTCCTTTTCCCCTCTCTGCCCCGACCCCTAAAACCCCTCTATCTAACTGGTTCTTTTTTTTGTTGTAAATCTTACCTGCTCTCTGGAGCAGTAGTAATGTGGACGTTTTGGCAGTTTTCGATGAGAATGCACCCGGCTGCCGACGCGCCCCCCCGACCCGCACCTTTTTTTAATCGAGCCAGTCTTCGGCACATACCGGGAGAAAAGGCGCGTGGCCAAGGCCCTTTGAAAATGCGCACTGCCCAGCCACGCACCTATCTCCCGGTTTTAACGCACGCCGGCCTTTTAAAATTAGGCCGTTAGTGTGCAAAAATCCCTATGTGGTTGTGTAAAAACTGCAGCGCCTGAGTTTGGGAGAAATGTGTCAAAAAATGAAAACATTTGTCATGGTCTAGGAAAAAGAATATATCTAGAATGTGCGGGCTTCACTAATGCCCTCCACTCCGCCCACAGACCTGCTCACAAGCAGTCTTTCCATCCTCCCATGCCAGCCTTCAGACAAGGATATCTTCAATGAGGCTGTGCTGGATAAAGACTCTGGAGAAGGTGAGGTGTCTGCCTCTTGTATCTTCATCTTGCACGTCACTGTGTGCCCACACCGTCACTACGCATAACCCCCGTGACATCACTCCTCAAAGACATCACCAAGGGATCCCAACGGAGGTGAAATATATACACACAGAGCCATCTATCATAGCCTAAAAACAATCTCCCAGCCTCTCTAACAGAAGCAAACTATCAGCTAACCAAGTGATAGGACTGAGAGGTTCTCTACTCTGTGAAGAGAAGAAATACAAGATTTGCAAACATATATAAGTGCATAAACTATCAATCACTCCCATAGCGTACTGCCGATCCATAGAAATATATTGATCACTCACTGGCAAAGCTACAAAAGAGTCTATTTCATTCAGTGTAGGATACGTCCCAGTAAAAGATAAATGGCAGAGACCAATCAGGTCCTCAAAACCAGAATAAGCCATGATGGATAGACTATATCTGACTCCAAACCATGGCACAGCACGTCAGTACAATATTCAGGAAAGAAGTGAATGGACATGTTATCTGGATAACTTTTCCTGGATACTCAGAAGGACAAGTCTCCCACTGCATGTACTCGTCTAAAGTTATTGGGCTATTGTGCCCTGCCCCCGTCCTCCCCTCCAGCCCCTCAAAACATGTAACGAGTTTGCAGGTCTATTGGCCCGAGAAGATTCTCCCCCTCCCCTCCAAACTCAAGAAATATGTTCAGACTCTGGGCCCTCTACTCATGCCCCCTTCTGCAACCCCAATGTGACCCCCTCCTGCCCCACCTGGCATCCCCCCATGAGTGCGCAGTGCAATTGTACCACCTCCAGTGGAGTGCGGGGTTGCTTTAACAGCACTGACAGCAACTCTGGTAGCTTACATGATTTGGTGGGGGGGGGAGGCGCAATGCTAGACACCAGTTTTAGTTCTTTAACGGGGTGGGCGAAGGAGAGATAGGGCCCATAGGACCGCTTGGGGTTTTTATTTATTTTTATTTTTATATTTCCAGTTAAGTTACAAGTTTATCCAGGTCACACCACTCTAAGGCAGTCCTGGAGCTATCCAGTGAACTTAACTGGAGAACGCTGAATAATACCGGCTCAGTTAGCTGGAGAACTGTGCTGCGCCCAGGACAGTCCCGGACTGCACCTTAGTCGGATAACTTTTTAGCTGGCTTAAATACTTATCTGGCTAAGTCAGGGGCGGTCAAACTAGTGGGATTTTCAAATCCTATGCTTACATTCAGCTAAATTCCGAACTTAGCCAGACAAACATGTTGCAGGTGGTTGCAGGTGGACCCCGTGTTCTTTGACGTACCTGTGTCAGTCATTTAAGGTTTACTTTGAAAAGTATGTCTCCAAAACTGCTTGTGCACAGCTAAACCTACTAAGCTGTGCGCAACATTTTTGGGGAAAATTTACGCGCATCCTTTTGAAAATGCAAACGTGTGCACGTAAGTGCAACCCCTCCCCCACTCCACTCCTGGGAAGGTCTCTATCCAGTCATGGTGAACTTACATGCAATCAGGACACACACAAGTAGGTTTACCTGTATATCGGGCGGACAATTTCATAACGGGTCATTTGGCCTGGTAAAGCCCCGATTTTTGGGAGGAAACACCTTTGAGAGCTAACCCTTCCTATTTCCACCACAACCAGTGACTAAGCTTCTTCTCTTTAATCGATTTTGATTGACGTAGATCCAGGCTCCCTCTGAGCCCTCTATTGTAAGAATCCTTCCCCCCCCCACCCCCCCCAATTCAGACACATGCATGCAAAAATCTCCAGCTACGAATGCTTTCTTCTTTCAGCCCTGCAGCCACACCCGAAGAAGGGAATTTTGTGGTCTCAAAATTTCGTGTACCAGCACATTTTCCAACTGTTCTTAATGCTGATCCAAAAAGAGTTGTTAAAACCTGCATGGAAGAAAGAAATTAAACTCACAGTAGTGACATTTGTGAGAACATCAACTTATATATATATATATATATATATATATATATATATATAAACAACCTTTTTTTGTTCCTTTTCAAGGACATAATTCCTTTCTTGCAAGAAGTTTTCTTATGAAGGGACATTTATACCTGGTCCCAAGAGGATTAAAAAAAAAAAAAAGTCCATTGTTCAGTCTAATGTGTATAATGTTATCAAGTGCAGGTATAATGCTTTAGAAATACACAGAGGACTTTAATTAAAGCTATCCTAGATTTTGCAAATCTAAGATACAATATACAATTTAACACCGCATGTTCTTTCAAGTTCAAATCATTATTGAGGTAGCCCCTTTTCATACGATAAAAGAGATGATATTTTAATAGAAATGACCCCTCTGCTGTTACCCTAATGAATAGGAGAAAAGGAGAGAGTGTTATTTTCACATATTTTAAGGCTAATTGAGTTGGATTTTCCTCCTCAGGCTTGTTTTATTTCTTTATTGTAGGAATGGGGATTTTCTTTTTTTACCCAGTAAAATCCTTCCTGTCCTAATGAGATCCATCCAGATATGACAGGAAGACAGGTTTGAAAACACCCACTGTTTGCTCCTGTGCATATGAAGAGTAGCAAAGGGACATCTTTTCACTAAGGATTTTTTGTTTTTTTATTTTATCAGTGAGATTGGTTTGGATCTTATTAGTAAAGAAATAAGCTCTTCCCTGAACCAGCCTACTCAGCTGTGCTATTTAACTTAGATTAGTGAAATGCAGAAAGATTATAATATTGTAAAAAGATACTCTGAATTGCTACCATTCAAACCCTCACAATCTGATACGATATAGATACATTGGTGCCCCTATGCCTCCCCAGAACCACTGGATTAGCCTATTCTACCTTGAAAGGGACATTTATAACAGATGCTGGTGGTGTTCCTATAGACATTGCTATGCATTATTTTGTGGAGCAATTTTCAAATAGCCCACAGGGAGGGTTATTTTCAAAAGGATTTATATGCATAAATCCCAGTTTTTATGTACATTTATTTTATTTATTTATTTATTTTGTTATACAGGTATTCATGGGTACATCATATCGGTTTACTGCGAACGTAACGGGATACAGCAAACTTAAAGAAAAAATTTAGGAACAATTTGAATCACAGAGAAACAAAATGAAATACAATGGAGCAATACTGATCACAGAGAGCAAAACTAAATACAGTAGAACAATTCGGGGAGATGGGGTGGGACAGGGGAGTCAAAGAGGCTGTGTGCAGGAGAGGGAGGGAGGGTGGCTAGAGTAGCTAGGAGGCTAGGGGCTACTTAAATATATGGGGAGGAGTAAGGGGTGGACACAGGAGATAACTTATGTATAAAAGGATGTAAAGGTTATAATTATTTGTGGGAAGGAGGGAGACTGGGGGAGGGGGAGGAGCACAAATCAGGGAATGCCTGTTTAAATAGCCATGTCTTAAAGTTTTTTTAAAATTTATGAGAGCATGACTCTAGGCGAAGGTCAGAGGGCATTGTGTTCCAGAGGGTGGGCCCTGCGCAATTGAAGGCACGATGTTTCATCGAGATGAGGCATATATAGACTTGGGGGAGGGAGTGTGTAAGCAACCTTTGTAGGCGTGTCTGGTGGGACGGTTGGATACAATGAAGCGGAGGGGGTTTTCAAGCCAGTGGATTTTGTTGGAATGTAGGGTTTTGTGGATGATAGTGAGGGTTTTGTAGCTAATGCGAGAGGAGATCGGGAGCCAGTGGAGATCCTTGAGGATCGGGGTAATGTGTTCCGATTTCCTGGTGTTAGTAAGGATTCTCACAGCTACATTTTATAGCATCTGAAGGGGTTTGATGGTGGTGGCTGGGAGGCCAAGTAGTAAGGAGTTACAGTAGTCCAGTTTAAAGAAGATGGTCACTTGGAGGACCATACGGAATTCTTGGAAGAATAGGAGGGTTTTAAGTTTTTTGAGGATTTGTAGCTTAAAGAATCCGTCTTTTATGATTGCATTGATATGTTTTTTCATGTTTAATTGTTGGTCGATGGTGACACCGAGATCCCATACACTATTAGGGAGGGACAAGGTGGAGGGGCGGGGGATAGTGTCATGTTGTGATGATATGATTAGAATCTCCATTTTGGATGTGTTTAAGGCCAAGTGGAGGTTAGTAAGGAGTGTAGTTATGGATGAGAGACAGTTTTCCCAAATCTTGAGGGTTTTGGTTAAGGATTCTTGTATGGAGATCAAGATTTGGACATCATTGCATAAATATAATGTTTGAGGCCGAGGTCCGAGAGGAGTTGGCAGAGGGGCAGAAGGTAAATATTGAAGAGGGTGGAGGATAGGGATGATCCCTGGGGGATGCCTTTGGTTAATTGGATGGGTATGGATTCGGCGTTACCAATTTTGACAGTGTAGCATCTATTGTCAAGATAAGATTTGAGCCATAGATGGGCTGAGCCAGTGATGCCAATTTCTGACAGATGGTTCAAGAGGATATTGTGATTTATGGTGTCAAAGGCAAACGAGATGTCGAGTAGAGCTAGGATATATGAATGACCTTGGTCTAGACCTTTAAGGATGGAATCTGTAAGGAAGATTAAAAGGGTTCAGTATTGAAAAACTTGTGGAATCCGTATTGGGATGGGAATAGTATGTTGTGAGTTTCTAGGTAATCGGTGATTTGACTGTTGACTGCCTTTTCCATAACTTTAGCTAGGAGTGGAAGGTTTGAGATGGGCCAAAGGCTGGCTGGATCAGATGGATCAAGGTTAGGTTTTTTGAGGAGGGGTCTGACTACCGCCTATTTTAGAGCATCTGGGACATTGCTGTGGGAGAGGGAGCAATTGATTATTTCAGTGATGGGTTTGACAATAGTGTTGGGGATGAATAAGAGTATTTTAGTGAGGATAGAGTCAAAGGGTGGGTGGCTAGTTTGCTTTTCTTTACAAGAACATAAGAAATTGCCATGCTGGATCAGACCAAGGGTCCATCAAGCCCAGCATCCTGTTTCCAACAGAGGCCAAACCAGGTCACAAGAACCTGGCAATTACCCAAACACTAAGAAGATCCCATGCTACTGATGCAATTAATAGCAGTGGCCATTCCCTAAGTCAACTTGATTAATAGCCAGTCTCCTCCAAGAACTTATCCAAACCTTTTCTGAACCCAGCTACACTAAATGCTCTAACCACATCCTCTGGCAACAAATTCCAGAGCTTTAGTGTGCATTGAGTGAAAAAGAATTTTCTCCGATTAGTTTTAAATGTGCTACTTGCTAACTTCATGGAATGCCCCCTAGTCCTATTATTCGAAAGTGTAAATAACCGATTCACATCTACTCATTCAAGACCTCTCATGATCTTAAAGACCTCTATCATATCCCCCCTCAGCCATCTCTTCTCTAAGCTGAACAGCCCTAACCTCTTCAGCCTTTCCTCATAGTGGAGCTGTTCCATCCCCTTTATCATTTTGGTCGCCCTTCTCTGTACCTTCTCCATCACAATTATATCTTTTTTGAGATACGGAAACCAGAATTGTACACAGTATTCAAGGTGCAGTCTCACCATGGAGCGATACAGAGGCATTATGACATTTTCCGTTTTATTCACCATTCCCTTCCTAATAATTCCTAACATTCTGTTTGCTTTTTTGACTGCTGCAGCACACTGAGCCGACAATTTTAAAGTATTATCCACTATGATGCCTAGATCTCTTTCCTGGGTGGTAGTTCCTAATATGGAACCTAACATTGTGTAACTACAGCAATGGTTATTTGTCCCTATATGCAACACCTTGCACTTGTCCACATTAAATTTCATCTGCCATTTGGATGCCCAGTCTTCCAAGGTCCTCCTGTAATGTATCATAATCCGCTTGTGATTTAACTACTCTGAATAATTTTGTATCATCCGCAAATTTGATAACCTCATTCGTCGTATTCTTTTCCAAATCATTTATATATATATATATATATATATATTGAAAAGCACAGGTCTAAATACAGATCCCTGAGGCACTCCACTGTTTACCCTTTTCCACTGAGAAAATTGACCATTTAATCCTACTCTCTGTTTCCTGTTTTTAATCAGTTTGTAATCCACGAAAGGACATCGCCTCCTGTCCCATGACTTTTTAGTTTTCTTAGAAGCCTCTCATGAGGGACTTTGTCAAACACCTTTTGAAAATCCAAATACACTACATCTACTGGTTCACCTTTATCCACATGTTTATTAACCCCTTCAAAAAAATGAAGCAAATTTGTTAGGCAAGACTTCCCTTGGGTAAATCCATGTTGACTGTGTTCCATTAAATCATGTCTTTCTATATGCTCTACGGTTTTGATCCTGACAATAGTTTCCACTGTTTTCCCGGCACTGAAGTCAGGCTCACTGGTCTATAGTTACCCGGATCACCCCTGGTGCCTTTTTAAAATATTGGGGTTACATTGGCCACCCTCCAGATAGGAGGGGGCACTGTCTTAGTAAGCTTTGGTACCATTGAGAAAAGGGCTTTGGCATTATCTTGATAGTCGTGGATTTGTTTGCAAGTAATCGCATTTGGTTGTGAGGGTGGAGTTTCTATATGTGTGGAGGGCAGTTTTGTATACTGCTGTTTGTTTAGGGGTGGAATCTTTGTGCCAGACTTTCTCTATAGCTCTGAGTTCTACTTTGATTTTTTTTAGTTCGGGGGAGTACCAGGGTTTCTTGGGTTTGTGTGACTGGGGTATTATTTTGCTAGTGAGGGTACAATGCTCATTAGCAAAGTTAGTGGTGATGGTGTTCCAGGATGAGAGTGCGGCGTCAGGACTGGATAGTTCTAGTTTGTCGATAGAGTTGGAAAATAATGAAATTAAATCTTCTTTGGGACAAGGTTTTCTGAATTGAAAGGTGTTATTGTGAGTGGGGGTAGTGTGTGAGTGGGTTCCTTATACAGAGGGATGCTTCAACTAGAGAATGGTCTGACCATGGGACAGGTGTGCAGAGGGGGGGCTTGGGAGCATTGTATATTATCGTTAATGAAAATAAGATCGAGGGTATGTCCAGTTTTGTGGGTGGGAGATGTTATGAGCTGTCTGAAGCCGAGGGCTGTCGGCAGGTTCCAACCGTGGGCCGGCGGCTGTCAGCAGGTTCCAACCGCGGGCAGATTAAATTTTTTTTTTTAAATTTTACATTTTTTTTTAATTTTGGGGCCTCCAACTTAATATCGCTATTATATTAAGTTGGAGGGTGTACAGAAAAGCAGTTTTTTCTGCTTTTCTGTAAACTTTCCCTGTGCCGGCCAAAATTAAATTCTGCCTTTGGGCAGGCGCTAATTTCTGAAAGTAAAATATGCGGCTTCGCTGCACATTTTGCTTTCTGTATCGGACGGGAATAACTAATAGGCCCTTCAACATTTGCATGTTGTGGGCGCTATTAGTTTCGGGGGGGTTGGCCGCGCATTTTCAACGCACTATTACCCCTTACTATATAAGGGGTAAAAATGGTGTGTCGAAAACGCGAGGCCAAACCAGGGCTAAAGGAGTGAGGGCCGAGGTGGTGACCTGGATTGCAAATTGGCTGACAGACAGAAGACAATGTGTGATGGTAAATGGAACCTTCTCTGAAGAGAGAGCGGTTTTAAGTGGTGTACCGCAAGGATCGGTGTTGGGACCGGTCCTGTTCAATATCTTTGTGAGCGACATTGCGGACGGGATAGAAGGTAAGGTTTGTCTTTTTGCGGATGACACGAAAATCAGCAACAGAGTGGACACGCCGGAAGGAGTGGAGAGAATGAGACGGGATCTAAGGAAACTGGAAGAGTGGTCGAAGATATGGCATCTCAGATTCAATGCCAAGAAGTGCAAAGTCATGCATATGGGGAGTGGTAATCCGAATGAACTGTATTCGATGGGGGGGGGGGGGGGGGGGAAAGCTGATGTGCACGGAGCAGGAGAGGGACCTTGGGGTGATAGTGTCTAATGATATGAAGTCTGCGAAACAATGCGACAAGGCGATAGCAAAAGCCAGAAGAATGCTGGGCTGCATAGAGAGAGGAATATCGAGTAAGAAAAGGGAAGTGATTATTCCCTTGTACAGGTCCTTGGTGAGGCCTCACCTGGAGTACTGTGTTCAGTTCTGGAGACCGTATCTACAAAAAGACAAAGACAAGATGGAAGCGGTACAGAGAAGGGCGACCAGGAAGGTGGAGGATCTTCATCGCATGACGTATGAGGAGAGATTGAAGAATCTAAATATGTACACCCTGGAGGAAAGGAGGAGCAGAGGTGATATGATACAGACTTTCAGATACTTGAAAGGTTTTAATGATCCAAAGACAACGACAAACCTGTTCCGTAGGAAAAAAATCAGCAGAACCAGGGGTCACGATTTGAAGCTCCAGGGAGGAAGATTCAGAACCAATGTCAGGAAGTATTTCTTCACGGAGAGGGTGGTGGACGCCTGGAATGCCCTTCCGGAGGATGTGGTGAAGACCAGAACTGTGAAGGACTTCAAAGGGGAGTGGGATAAACACTGTGGATCCATAAAGTCAAGAGGCCGCCAATGAAGAGTGGGTGACTCGCCAGAATGACGGCTACTGCCTGGAGACAATATCCTTATTCAATAAACATACACATGCTTACTGTGACTCCAACATCGCTCTAAGCTTCAACAGCAAGAGGAAATGTGGAAAAATGGATTTACACTCACAAAGAGGGGAGTAGCTGGCTTGTTACGGCGGTTACTACCCCAAACCAAATAAGCCTGATGCTTCACCTTCAATGCATATACAGCATAGTTCTCTGCTTCAACGGCAGGGGAGAAGAAAAAAGGGTTCGCACTCACAAAGCGGGGAGTAGCTGGCTTGTTACGGCGGTTACTACCCCAAACCAAATGTGTCTAATACTTCACTTTCGATGCATATCCAGCATGGCTCTCTGCTTCAACGGCATGGGAGAAGACTGATACATCACGCATTTCCAGCATAGCTCCCTGCTTCAACAGCAGGGGAGAAGAAAAACAACCAATAAGGACTGTATAACATAGTCTGGGTAAAACAAATAAGCATGGGTGTAGCTTGCTTATTGCGGCGGTTACTACCCCTACTACCCCTAACTAATCAAGCTAGATATTTCAATGGTGGGGGTGGAAGGGAAATAGAACCAAGAGCTAAGAGAAACAGATAAGTATGAGAGAAAAAAATGTGTGAAGCTTGCTGGGCAGACTGGATGGGCCGTTTGGTCTTCTTCTGCCGTCATTTCTATATTTCTATGTTTCTATGTTTCTATGTTAAAGGTGCACTCGGCCGAGCGCACCACACTGAATCAGCCCGAAGGAAAAGTAAAAAGTCATGGGATAGGTGGCGATGTCCTTTCGTGGATTGCAAACTGGCTAAAACACAGGAAACAGAGAGAAGGATTAAATGGACAATTTTCTGAGTGGAAGGGAGTGGGCAGTGGAGTGCCTCAGAGATCTGTATTGGGACCCTTACTTTTCAATATATTTATAAGTGATCTGGAAAGAAATATGACGAGTGAGGTAATCAAATTTGCAAATGATACAAAATTATTCAGAGTAGTTAAATCACAAGCAGATTGTGATAAATTGCAGGAAGACCTTGTGAGACTGGAAAATTGGGCATCGAAATGGCAGATGAAATTTAATGTGGATAAGTGCAAGGTGATGCATATAGGGAAAAATAACCCATGCTATAGTTACACAATGTTAGGTTTCATATTAGGAGCTACCCCCCAAGAAAGAGATCTAGGCGTCACAATGGATAACACATTGAAATCATCGGTTCAGTGTGCTGAGGCAGTCAAAAAAGCAAACAGAATGTTGAGAATTATTAGAAATGGAATGGTGAATAAAATGGAAAATGTCATAATGCCTCTGTATATCTCTATGGTGAGACCACACCTTGAATACTGTGAACAATTCTGGTCGCCGCATCTCAAAAAAGATATAGTTGCAATGGAGAAGGTACAGAGAAGGGCTACCAAAATGAAAAGGGGAATGGAACAGTTCCCCTGTGAGGAAAGACTAAAGAGGTTAGGACTTTTCAGCTTGGAGAAGAGACGGCTGAGGGGGGATATGATAGAGGTGTTTAAAATCATGAGAGGTCTAGAACAGGTAGATGTGAATCAGTTTTTTACTCTTTCGGATAATATAAAGACTAGGGGGCACTCCATGAAGTTAGCATGTGGAACATTTAAAACTAATCGAAGAAAGTTCTTTTTCACTCAACGCACAATTAAACTCTGGAATTTGTAGCCAGAGGATGTGGTTAGTGCAGTTAGTGTAGCTGTGTTTAAAAAAGGATTGGATAGTTCTTGGAGAAGAAGTCCAATACCTACTATTAATTAAGTTGACTTAGAAAATAGCCACTGCTATTACTAGCAACAGTACCATGGAACAGACAGTTTTTGGGTGCTTGCCATGTTCTTATGGCCTGGATTGGCCACTGTTGGAAACAGGATGCTGGGCTTGATGGACCCTTGGTCTGACCCAGTATGAAAAAAATTAAAAAGAAAAAAAAGGTGTCGCAGGAGGATGAAGGGGGATTAGAATCCACATGGAGGTTGAAGTCTCCTAATATGATAGTGGGGGTATCGATATTGATGTTGTCCGCGATGAATTCAATTATTGGGGAGGGGATTTGCTCAAGTGCGCCAGGGGGGAAATAGATAAGGCATATCTGGAGATCTTGTGATTTGAATAGACCAATTTCATGTTTGGGTGGTGTAGTCGTATTGAATATTCTAAGTTTGAGGTGTTTATTGGCAGCTAAGAGGGGGCTTCCACCTCTTTTCTTGGGTCTCAGGATAGAGAAAATATCATAGAATTGTGTGTGGAGCTGAATTAAGAACAGAATGTTGGTGGCGACGGATATATAAGGTCTTAGAATTTGCTAACATATCAAGTTAGCAAGGAATGGAATGGAACAGACTCGCTTCGGATTCCAAGCTACTCTGCCTCCTCGGACTTACCAGGGGTACCCGCTACTCGGGGGCCTCACTCTCTCCTTTGTTTTTCAGGTGACAGTCTGGAACCAGTACTCGCTCCTTGAGGGCCTTTGTTCCCAGACTTGCTCTGTATTCTCTTCTGCCTGGAAGTCATCACTGCCAACTACATCAGTGAGTTACCATCGCTCTCTCAGAGCTTTCCCTGGAACCAGGTACTCACTCCTCGAGGGCCTATTCATTCCAGCTCCTGGGCTTCTATGAGACCATTGTGTGAGTGTTCTATCAAGGTTCCTTACCTGAACTCTGCATACCCTGCCTACTCACTATATTCAGTTTCTCAACAGCTCAGCCATCCAGGGATCGCTGTTCCAGTACCTGAGGGACTACGGTCCTGCCAGGCACTCCATCTCACTACTGCCTCCTCTGGTGGTTCCTTATATGGTTTAATAAAAGATCTAGTGTGTGTCTGTCTCCAAACTCTGAGCCTGACTGGTGGTCCCTCTCGGCATTTTCCCTGGGGGGCGTGGTCATCTGCCACCGGCCCAAGGATCCACCCACAAATATCCCTATCTGTTTGCTAACTCCCTAACAGATTGCTAACTCCTAACAGAACTCCTAACACTAGGAAAGGGGAACTCTAATAGAGGAGGAAGGGAGGGATTTACTTAAAGGATGAACAGCGATACGGGAACAATGCAGTTAAATTGCAGTTAGAGCAGGGTGGTAGGGTTCCCGTGGAAGAGCAGGGGAATGAAGGGGGGGGGGGAACAAATGAGTGGCTAGTAGGGGCTGGACAAATTAAATATATACACAGCATTTAGGGGCAGCAGTAAGGGGCGCAGAAAGGGGCAGGCCCCTTTGTCGCACTCCTTAGGCATGCAACCCAGGCATGTGATGCCTGCAGCAGAGCCTATTTATGGCTCGATCCGGGTCCTTGCTGATGCAGGCAGTGGGCGGGCTTAGCGGCAGCCGAGGAGAGCTGGAGATGAGCTGGAGATGATCTTTTGAAAAATGCCTGTGGGCCTTGCATAAAAATAGATGCAAAAGCCATTTCTTTACATATTACATGCACTACAAAGAGGCGTTCACAGTAACATAGTAATGATGGCAGAGAAAGACCAAATGGTCCATTCAGTCTGTCCAGCAAGTTTTTTATGGTAGTAACTTCGTGTAGGTTATCTCCAAGACTTTTGTTAAGGGCAATAATATTAACAATCAAAATCAAGCGACAGTCAAATCCATAACAAAATTACTGCTTGCAACATTTTTGTGGAGAGAGCAGCCTTCTTGATCATTGAGATAACACTGCTTGAATGTCCTATGCTTTTGGACTTGGCTGTAGAAGCAGTCTTGTGCTTTTCCCCCTAATGACTGTGTATCATTGCCCCGGACCGTAAAAGTCAGGGCTCAGCATTGGTTGTTGTCTGAATCCAGTTCCCCCAACTGTCGAAGTGGAGAGCGATGTTGCAGTTGCATCAGACAAAAAAACTCCACTTCAGAGTGACCGAATTCCAAAATATATAAAAAAAACCCCACCCTGGACAAAAACAGGCTGTCAATACAAAATATAATAAATGGTGGAAGGTGGTAGTTTCATAAATAGTCCAAACTTAATAGCATCCATGTATGTATGTCGGTGCTGGGGTTTTTTTCTTTTTCATTTTGCTATCTAATGAAACAAAATTAATTTGTTCATTGTGTTTTCATTTAGTTAGAAAGTGAATGCACATTATTTATTTGTCGGTTTTTATATACTGTTGTTTGGAGCAAGCCCTCACAACGGTTTACAGTGATAACAACAGTTTACATCAAACAGGGTAAAAACTGGTTATATTTTAACAGGAAAGTCTTGAGCAGATGTTTAGGTCAGGGACTTTGTACATGATAATAGCATATTTACATGGGCGTGCTTTGAAAAGCTGGAAATACGGGCGGTATGTGGAAGGGTGGTAAAGGGAGGTAAGTTAAGGAAGAGGACGGTAAACTAAGGGTGGACACATATGGCAAAAAATATCGGATAATATGAGGTTGTTGGAAACAGCTTTAGGGATAAAGATTCTAGAACAATGCATGTATCGGTGAGAGTTGGGGGTGCTTCGATAATTTGTAATAGGTCTTGGCTCCAGGTGTGTTGAGTGGGGAAGTCCATTTTTAGGAAAGGGGTTGGAGACAGAGGAACTGTGATAGTATTTGGATAGTAGAAATTTATCCTATGCTGTCTCTGTATGTTTGTTCGAAGAGCCAGGTTTTTAGGAGCTTTCTGAATAGTTTTGTGTTGCCTTATTTCCGTATGTTTTATGGTAGCGTATTCCATAAGCATGGTCCAGCTAGAGTGAACGCTCTGTCCCATACAGAGATAAGTCTGGCGGAGTTGGTTGTGGGAATTGCTAGTAAAGCTTTGTTGGATGATCTCATGTTGCATTTAGGGATGTGTAATTGGATTGTGTCGTTTAGCCAGTTTATTTCCTTTCCATAAATTGACTTGTGTAGTATGGAGAGAACTTTAAACTCAATTCATTTTTCAATGGGTAGCCAGTGCAGAGCTTTTAGTGTCGATGTGATGTGCTCTGTTTTCTTCTGGCAGGTTAATATTCTTGCAGTTGCATTCTGTAGAATTTGGAGTAGTCGCAAGATCAATTTGGGAAAGCCTAGTAAAATTGAGTTACAGTAATCAAGACTTTTGAATATTAATGATTGATGAATGGTTCTAAAGTCTTGGGGAATTAGCAGGGGTTTTAGGCATTTTAAGACAAGACATTTGTTGAAGCTTTCTTTTATCTTCATGGAGATGTGCTTTTTGAAATTCAGTTTAGGGTCTATCCAGATCCTGAGATCTTTCACTTTGTCATTTAGTTTGACGATAGAATTGTCATTGACGTTGTTTTTCAACATTATATTTATTGTGGATTTCCGTTCTAGTAGGATGTATTCTGTATTATCCATGTTTAGGCAGAGTTTCATTATGTTTAGTAGTTGTTTGATGGAGTTTAGGTAATTTGTTGATATTTTGAGGGTTTTTTCAAGTGTGTCAGTGACTGGAATTAAGAGTTAATGTCGTCAGCATACATAAAGTAAGTAATATTGAGGCTTGAGAGGAGTTGGCAGAGAGGTATGAGGTAGATGTTGAACAGTATGTCTGACAGAGCTGATCCTTGCGGGACTCCTGTTTCTATTGTGGTCGGTTCTGATTTGGTGTTGTTGATGTTTACTTGAAAAGATCGATTGCTTAGGAAGGATTTGAACCATCTCAGAGTAGTATCTGTGAGGCCTATAACAGAAAGTTTACTGATTAGGTTTTTGTGGTCAACAGTGTCAATGGCTGCTGATAGGTCAAGTAGGATAAGGAGGAAGCTTTGGCCTTTGTTGAAGCCCCTTAGAATTGTATCCGAGAGGGTGAGGAGTAGGGTCTCGGTACTGAAATTTTTTCGGAATCCATGTTGTATAGGGAAGAGGACATAATTTATTTCTAGATGCTGATTCAGTTGTTTGAGAACTGCTTTTTCGATTAATTTGGCGAGAAAGGATAAGTTGGAACTTGGTAGGTAGTTGTTGAGTTCAGATGGATTTAGATTCTTTTTTTTCAGGATGGGTTTAATTGTGGCTACTTTGAGGATGTCAGGTAGGGTTCCTTCTTTCAGTGACTTGTTCATGATGTTTGATATTGTTGGTGAAATGGTTTGTGCAATTTCTTTTAGGGTATGAGTTGGTATTGTGTCAAGATCATGGTTGGCAGGTTTTAGGGTTTTGATTAGATTCTCCTCATCACTGCAGGAGATGTGATCAAAGGTAGACCAAGGTGCTGAGTCTTTACTGTGTGGCAAGATTTTTGTTTGTGGTAGGATATTGAAGTTCTCTGTAATTTTGCAGATTTTTTGTTTTAGGAAGTTGGCTAGTTCCTGGCTTAAGTTGGTGTTTGTGAAAGCTGCGGTTGGGTTATTATCAGAGATTAGTTTGCTAACAATGTCAAATAGTGTTTTAGGGATGTGGGAAAAGTTTTGAATTTTTTTTTACTGTAGTACTCTCGCTTGGTTTTGTTTAATATGTTCTTATAGTATGCAAGGTATATGCGGTACTTGGCAAGGGTTGTCTGGGATTTGTTTTTACGCCAGTCTTTTCCTTTTTTTCTTAGGATGAGTTTGGTATCTTTCAATTGTTTATTGTACCATGGGTTGATGTTGGCTCAGTTGGAATTGAGATGTTTAGTTTTTTCTGGGTTGATGTAGTTAGCTACTTCTGAGGTTATTTGTATCCAGGATTGTGTAGCGTTGTTGGTGTTTGAGAGATGAATGTTGGAGAGTTGCTTTTCAAGTTCTTTTTGGAGTGCCTCTATTGGGAAGGGAGGTCTGAATTTGAAGTTGGATGTGGATATTTCATTTATAAGGTTTTTGGTGAGGATTCCAGTTTGGCAGTTTAGGAGGAAGTGATCCAACCAGGGGATAGGTGTACAGGATACTAGTGTGTTGCATAAGTGGGTGTCGTTGGTGAAGACTAGGTCTAATGTATGTCCATCTTTATCGGTAGGTTCGTGTATTGCTAGAGAAAAGTTCAGAGCAGAGAGTACATCATTGAGTGCTTGGCATGAAAGTGTAATTGTTTGCTTCATTTTGCTTTCAAAATGGGCCAAAAAAACCCCAGTGTAATTTCATTGGTTTTACTTTTGTTTCATTTTGAAAAAAAAAAAAATCTGAAATAAAAACTAGAGATGTGAATCGTGTGCCAGATCGTCTTAACGATCAGATTCGGCTGGGGGGGGGGGGGGGGGGGGGAATCTGATCGTTAAGATATGTGAATTGGAATCATTACCGATTCCAATTCACATCGCTAATTTTTTTTTTAGGGAGGCCCGCACCGCTAAAAAAAAACCCCACCCGACACTTTAAATCGACTCCACCCTCCAGACCCCCCCAAAACCTTTTAAAATTACCTGGTGGTCCAGGGGGGCCTCGGGGAGAGATTTCCCGTTCCCAGGCATCAGATGCGCTAAAAAAAAAAAAATGGCGCCAATGCCCCTTTGCCCTTACCATGTGACAGGGTATCCGTGCCATTGGCCGGCCCCTGTCACATGGTAGGAGCACTGGATGGCCTGGCGCCGGCCATCTTTACTCATCAGCCCCTATTATACTATACTCTATAATAGGGGCTGATGAGTAAAGATGGCCGGCGCCATCTTTAAAGATGGCGCCGGCCATCCAGTGCTCCTACCATGTGACAGGGGCCGGCCAATGGCACGGATACCCTGTTACATGGTAAGGGCAAAGAGGCATCGGCACCATTTTTTTTTAGTGTAGCTGATGCCTGGGAATGGGAAATCTCTCCCCGAGGCCCCTTTGGACCATCAGGTAATTTTAAAAGGTTTTGGGGGGGTCAGGTCGATTTAAAGGGTCGGGTGGGTTTTCTTTTTAGCGGCGCTGGGCCTCCCTAAAAAAAAAGGGTGGGGGGGGTGGGGGAGGCTAAGGGGGGTCGATTTAAAGGGTCGGGTGTTTTTTTTTTTTTTCTATCGGGCCATCGGCGCCATTTTAATTAGTGGCAGCCAAAATGGCACCGATGGCCCGAGAGCGGGAGATCGCGCCGGGACCCCCCCCTACTGGACCACCAGGTAATTTAACATTTTGGGGGGGGTTGGGGGGGGGGGGGGAGGGTAAGGAATTGGTTTTAAAGGGTTGGGGTGGGTTTAGGGGTTGTTTTGGTGTGCCGGTTTTCTTGTCCTCCCCCAAATAATTCCCGTGCCCTATTTAACGATTTAGGACGATTTATGACGATAAATCGGGGGCATTTTTATTGTATCGTGCACTCTAACGATTTAGGACGATTTTAAAATTATCTGACGATAATTTTAATCGTTCAAAAATGATTCACATCCCTAATAAAAACCCTCTGTTGGTGGTCTTGGCCTCCCGAGGTTCCCCTGGGCTTCCCTTCCTGGAGCTCCCACCAAACGGGCAGGACCTAGGACCTCTACAGACCCCCCACAACCTCCACAAAAAATAAAGTGCCCAGTGGCTCAGACTTCCCATCTGAAAAAAATTCTGGGTATGGGGAATGCCCTGGTCCCCATGTACCCCTTCTTGGGGGGTCCTGGTCAGTGAAAGGGACAGGAGGAATGCCACTCAAGCATGAAAATGGCACCAGTCAACTCTGAAACCTGCGTCACAGTGAAGTCCAAATGGTGCTCTTTTCAGGGTCAGCCGGCACCATTTTGTCGCATGGCTGTACAAACATATGGCCACAGAACAAAATGGCGCTGATCAGTTCTGAGACTGGTGCCATTTTAATGTCACTATAGCACAGATCTCAGCGTTGGCTGGCTCCATTTTCAAGCAATGTATGAAGGACAGGAGATGAGTGGGCATCCCTTCTGCCCCTTTCACTCACCCAGAACCCAAGGAAGGGTTAACGGGGGTCAAGGTGATCCCTGGCGCAGTCAACTTTTTTTGATGGGTGGGAAAGGGTTCGGAGAGGCCTGGGGAAGTCACATTGGACCATTTGGACCTTTTCTGCCATCATTTCTATGTTTCTAATGTTTGTTTTTGGGTTTATTTTTGTCATGTGTCCTTCGGCTTGGCAAATGATCTGAACCAAAATAAACATCAAGCAAACTGAAATCCAATAAAAAAAATATAAAAGGAAAACAAAAAGAAAAAACCTTAGGGGCAGATCTTAAAACCTGTGCCCGGGCGTAGATTTGTTTGTGCAACCCGGTGCAAACAAATCTATGCCCGATTTTATAACATGCACGAGCAGCCGCACGCATGTTATAAAATCCAGGGTCGGCGCGTGCAAGGGGGTGCACAATTGTGCAACTTGCGTGCGCCGAGCCGCACAACCTTCCTCCGTTGCCTCCAAGGCCTCGGAGGTAACTTTCCTTCTGCCTCCTTCCACCTTCCCCTCCCTTCCCCTACCTAACCCCCCCCCCCTTACTTTTGTTCCAAAAGTTACGCCTTCCCGAGGCAGGTGTAACTTGCACGCACCGACTGGATGCCGGTGCGCCATGCTCCGGCACAGGCCGCTGTGACGGAGCACTCGGCACCGCCCCCAGACCGTTACATGGCCCCAGCCACGCCCCCGGACTGTGGCCCCTCCCATGGCATCACCCCCGGACCACCCCTTTTTCGAAGCCCCGGGACATACAAGCATCCCGGGGCTTGCACGCGCAGGGGCAGCTTGGGGCAGCTTTTTAGGAGTTATGCACGTAACCCTTTGAAAATCTGCCCCTTAATGCACATCCCTATCACACAAGCATATTTCTTCCATATTGCTGGATAACTTCTTTAAGATCCAAAGAAGAGCTAGCAAGGTTGACCAGCATGGAGCAGCAGTAGGACTTTGGTCCATTCTAAAATACTATTGGGAGGATGCAGGTTGCCTAACATGGGTGGTAAGGTAATATAACTTGGATTCAATCCCAAGCTAATGGCAACAAATTAAGGAGTGACCCTTAAGAAAACCTGATTTTCTTTATTCCTTTCTCTGATTAGGAAGGGTGTATCCATTCCAAATGTAACTACAACATTTACATAATTACAGAAAACCACGAACAGAACCGTTACTAAACTCCAGTAACTTTATTATAAAATCCCCTGCAGTGTATAATATATTCCTTAGGCAACCATACCTAAGACCTAAATCTAGAAACTAGGAAACCATATATACAATTACCAGGATCGATTGGGCAGATTGAGTCCTTCTGCTGTCCTCCTTCTGACCTTGCTGGAGAAGGCAATGATTTAATAATATTTATTAGTTAGTTACCAGCTAGCCTATTGGTTTCTCCTCCCCGACCCCGGGTCCCAGGGCAAACTACTCACAGCCTCCCTTGGTCCTTTCATGTCAATGATTCTTCCTTGTGGCATATCAGACAGGGTACCTGCTGCAAGTTAAGAGTGTGTGCCACTGTTTACCGACTAATCTCATCAGGTTATCAGAGAATTTATCTTTACCCCATTGCCCTGCCTGAAGATCGTTTGCACAGCTCTGGAGACCAGTTCTTGCTTTGTTCTCAGGGTAATGAGATCATAATGGCCTTCTCGGGATAATGAGATCATATTGGCCTGCTTGCTGTATTTCATCATCATATACACACCAACTGCAACAGTTTCCTTCTGATGAAATTACAGCATAGAGACATAGAAACATGATGGCAGAAAAAGACCATATGGCCCAACTGGTTAGTTATAAGCATGCTATAAATGTTTTTAAACAAATAAACAAAGTCTGCCCATCCATCTAATTTATCTAGCCCTTACAATTCACATCACTCCCTCAAGAGATTCCCAATATTTATCCCAGTCATTCTATCCCTTTTCACCTTCGTCCCATGACCTGTTCTAGAGCCTACTTTCCATTGAAAGAGGCTAGCCTGCTGTGCATGGAAACCTTTGAGATAGTTAAATCTCCCCATCTTGCCTTTCCTCTAGGGCAGTGTTTTCAAGCCCAATGCACGCTGTGTAACCAAAAATGTTGTATGGCCCACCGACCTCCATAGGGCAGACAGTGTGGACATAGAGAATACTTATAAGATCAAAAGAAGAGCTAGGGATGCATTGAAAACCACACTATTCTCTCTTCTAAATTTTAAAACAAAGGGAGAAAGGAGGCAGAGACACTCATGATGCACTAGCTCCTACTATACACAAGTGCAGGAGAAGAGAGAAGTTGGCATGGTGTGGGCAACTGACTAAGTTAGTTACCTTGCCTGCCAGAGCTCCTTCATTACTGCTATGCCCAGCACTCAGGGTAAGTCACATCTGGTGCTCAGTGTATGTTCTCCCTATCTCTCTGAGGATTGGGATAAGGCAGAGGGCAGCAAGAGCTCAAAGGAGGAGGCTCAGGAAGAGGAAGAGGAGGTGCAATGCATTTACTGCACAAAGCAGGACCCAGCTCTCCAAGCCCTGCATGCTGCCCATTTGTTACCACGCTCTGGGGCTCATGCTGTAGCTAGGAAGAAGAAAGATGGATGATAACACATGCTTTCAGAAAGGAGCTTCTATATGTTTAAGAGCAATCACTAGTTTATAGGGAATTAACAGGGGATCTGCATGTAACAGTAAGGCCATCCTGCAGCTTAACTGCCACCATTTACTCCAAGGCCTTTTCAACTTCCATTGGGTAATGGAACTACCACTGTGGAGGCAGATCTGGGCCTGTAACCAGAACTTCTGCATTTAGGACTAGGCCTGCCTGTGTCTTAGAGCTACCCATGCCTGCTGATACTGTTGCAGGATGTCAGACAATTCCTTGTCTATTGTGGCTAAAAGAGAGAGGGCATCCAGGTCAATGGATGCTTTAACAATGTATGTCACTCGCCATTCAGGGCTTACCCATTTGCTTCTGGTTTCCTTTCCGCAGGACCCAGTTTGCCAAATCTAAAACGAATCCCTCTAGCCTTAACCAGTCCATCTCCAGAAATCAACCCCCCTGAGTTGGCCAAATAGGGAACCTGTCTCGCCTCCCCCCTTTTCATTAATGTCTATCAAGGTTTGGGCCTCCTTAACTAAGACTCCTTGCGATTTGGTCTGTTTGCAGGGGAATTATTCGTGCACAAATTTAGACCACCCGGTCCAGGACCTGTACCTGATAGGGATCATTATTGGGCCCCACTTCCAACTCATCGGAGTCCTCTTCAGGTTCTTCCCCTGATGACACAGCGACAGGAATTCTCAGTACTGCTGTCTTCCCTTGCAGCTTCCGGTGTCCTGTTTAAGGTCCAACCTTCCCCCAAAATTCTGCAATATTTGTTTTCTTCAGCAACTTTTGTAGGGTGCACCTGTCCTCTGACAAAGTCATGCGTCAAACTTTTCTTTTCTTTACGTATCTGTCGCAACTGCAGTGCAGTATCAGCCAAACAGAACCTTTTTTTTTTTTTTTTTTTATCATTAGCCTGATCTTTAACCTTCCACTTCTGAATATCCTCTTTGAGAGAGTAGCATTTTCTGCTTTCAGTTCAACAATCTGTTTTTTTTTTCACTATCCTTTTAAGAGTAATAATTGTGTCTCAGGTTCAGCAATACATTTTCCATTATCTTTTTAAGTGCAGCATTCGCTGCCTGTAATTCAGCATACGTGTCTCACTATCCTTTTTACCCTACACTAATGATTGTAACAGATTAGCAAATTTCTTTGATTTTTTTTTTCTTCTTTAATTGAGAATTATGCTGCTCTGCCTTAGCAAAGAGAGGTAACCATAGCAGTCCTTCTCCATAAACGTCTGGGAGGGAAATCTTACTCCCGCTCCAATGTTTAATAATATATTCTACTATTAATTCCACTGCCCTTTAATAAGTCAATACCCTGCTCTGAAAATGACTTGTGGTATTATTTAATAGGTAAACAAAAATGTGAAAGTATATACACTGAGTACCTATATGCTATAAACTACTAATATTGTAAGGACCCCACTATACCATCTCTCAGAAATTCAACCCCAATATGTCCACATTCTTACCAACAACCATAATTTTTTAGACAAAGGACCATTGAATGACAAACACAAAATACCTTTTATTTGATCAATTTCACAATTAACAAAAGAAAAACTCTATAACATAGTATATAACCTATCAAAAACCACATTAAAAAAACACAAAACCAATGCATACAAAATAGATTACACTTTCTCACCTATCATGTTTATATAATTACTTACTGACATAGATCTACCTTCCATCTTACTAGATGATACACCATACACACACTCACTGGAATAATGAACACACATCCCCACAGTCCCTACAAGGATCCTTTGTTTCACCACCACCACCAGTGGCTTCTTCAGGAAAAACACTCAAGAAGAAAGCTTTAATGTAAACATGTTAATCGTCTACACTCAGTGATGTGCACCTAAGGAACAACTCTCTCGATTTATATTCTCAGATGTCTGTGGTTCCAGATAATTGACCTCCACACTGACTTTTCAAAACAGCATTCATTTTAACAATGCTAATTACCACACTCATCGGGATCTATCCTTCCAGCTCAGCTGTTATCAACGCCTGTTTCATAGCATTCACATTCCAATCTAAAGCCACCAAATTCTTGCATTTCATCATATATTTCACTCCTCTTCAAAAAGAAAACCATCTCTCCTTTTGAACCCAACATCAGCTATTCAAAATTTAAAAAAAAGCCCGGTCTGTGGAGAAGTGTTCATTATTGGATTATACAGACAAACTGTTTATCATGTGAAGGATAGTTAGGTGATTTTTCTTAGTAAGCATTTATTCCAGTGAGTGTTTGTGTGGTGAATCTACCAAGATACAACAAGGTAAAATATTTGTATAAGAAGGTGATAGATTCTTCCTTGTGTCATGTCAGATAGGGTTCCTGCTGCAAGATAAAGGTGTATTCCAGTTTACTGACTAATCTCAACAATTTATCAAAAGATAAGATTTAGCTTTGCCCCATTTTCCAGCCTGCAGATTGTTTGTAATGCTGTGGAGACCATTGCATTGTTCTTAAGATGATAAGATTTTATTGGCCCATTCGCTATATTCCATCATCTTATCCGTCCGCACTACGGTTTGAAACAAATGGGCAAGATATAACGAATGAGCTCATATTAATTTCATTTTTGGACCCCCAAAAATGAATGGAGGGGGTCCCACAAATGAAACATAATTTTTTTAATCTTATTTGTATATGTTTCCCATTCAGTTATATGGTCCAGGAAGTATATGACTTTGCTTTAAGTAAATAAACAGGTGCAGGTAAATTAGCAACAAGTTCTGGCCTGTGTGACCTCACCACCTTGTAAAGCAAGGTAGGACAAGTTAGCAAGGAGACTAAGCAAAGGACAAACCGTGGTGCACTGGGTACAGAACCTTTTTAACTAGTCTATAACTCCTATATGGATCAAGTGACTCTGATCAACTTCCACTTTAAAGTCTGAGCAATGAGCATGAGCAAGAAGCTCTGTATTTTCTCTCTAGCTCCTGGTGAAGGACATGCTACTAGAAACTCTCATAGAGTTAAAAAAAAAAACAACAAAACTTACACAGTTTTCAATTTGGCTCAGGTAAAGGGTTGTTTCTGCTCTTCTCTGTGCCGCAGTGGTTTCACAAACTCACTGTGCTAGAAAGAGATGCAATGCACTGTTGCTGATTTTGAATTTTACTTCATGGGAGAGGGTCATTGTAGAAGACAGTATGGAGATTGTAGTTGCAGTAGTGCTAGTGATTTTTTCTGTTTCTGTCTGGACACCAATGAGGTGAGCAATACACACTCAAAGAATGAAGAGAAGAGTTGTACCAGGCTTTTTTGTCTGTGTTTTAACAATTTTTTTTGTGTGTGGAATCAGCCATCACTAGTGTGCAGACAACACCACACATACACTATATATATGTCTGTGTGGTGTGAGACAGTTCTCCATATAGTGAGTGATATTGTGAGTGGGGTTATGGTTTAGTTACAGTTTCATTTGTAATGATTAGAGATGTGAATCGTGTGCCCAATCATCTTAACGATCGGGTTCGGCTAGAGGGGGGAAAAAATCTGATCTGGGGTGATGTGAATCGGAATTGGTTCTGATTCACATCATTATTTTTTTTTTTAGTGAGGCCCGACCCTTTAAAATTAACCCCTTACCTTCCCCCACCCTCCCGAGCCCCCAAAACATTTTAAAATTACCTGGTGGTCTAGTGGTGGTCCCGGGAGCGATCTCCCGTTCTCGGGCCGTCGGCTGCCACTCATAAAGATGGCGCCGATGGCCCTTTGAAACATAGAAACATAGAAATGACAGCAGAAGAAGACCAAACAGCCCATCTAGTCTGCCCAGCAAGCTATGCACTTTATCCATTTTTTTCCCCTTTTTTTCTCTCCCACCTGTTACTATTGGCTTCCAGTACCCTCCAGCCCTAATCAATTAGGGGTAGCAACCGCTGTAACAAGCAGGCCACACCCTTACCCCATACTCTTACCCACCCCTGTTTTTATTTATTTAATTTTATTTATTTTTGAGATAGCAGCCCTCCATCCTTCCGCTCCGTGAAGGTGGAACACCAACTACTCGCCACTGGCATCCCGCTCCGTGAATGCCTCTGTGGCTACTGCCGCTCCGTGCAGTGTTTGAATGCCTCCTCTTTATTCACGCCCTCTAGACTTGATGGATCCACAGTGTTTATCCCATGCCCCTTTGAAGTCGTTCACAGTTTTAGACTTCACCACTTCCTCCGGAAGGGCATTCCAGGCACCACCCTTTCCGTGAAGAAATACTTCCTGACATTGGTTCTTAGTCTTCCTCCCTGGAGCCTCAGCTCGTGACCTCTGGTTCTGCTGATTTTTTTCTGACGGAAAAGGTTTGTCGTTGTCTTTGGATCATGTGACAGGGTATCCGTGCCATTGGCCGGCTCCTGTCACATGGTAGGAGTGTGTGCATTTGCATGCACGATATAAAATACATATGAATGTGCGCGCGAGTCCATTTAGCTGCAAATAGGGGCACGCTCACCCATGTTTAAAGTTCTCCTCCAATGGTGCATCAATTCTCTTATTTCTCAAACAACTGCGATGCTCAATCACTCCCACTGACTCTAATGGTGAATGAATGAACAAAAAAAAAAAAAAAAAATACAAACACCACATTTTTTGGTTTGAAACTAATGAAGCAAATGGAAGTGCCCTACAAAACGAATGAACGAACTTTAAGGAAAATTTTACCTATGCAAATCCCTAATGTGGTCTTAACTGCAATAAAGTGTGGATAATAGTTGCCTCCTGAACAAAAATCACACAGATTAAATAACTGCAAACATCACTAGAGATGTTATCACCAACTAGGTGTGATTTGGAAATTAATCTCTCTTCTTTCCAAGGCTCTTCAACACAGGGCCTTGGGATTTTACTTTACAAACTTAAGAGAACGAAAAAGAAAAGCTACTTCTATCTCAAAATCCAACCTAAAAATCCACACAGACACTAGAGTGTCTGTTGCTTTTATGCAAGCAGGAAAAAAAATCCAGTACAATATCCTTTAGTGGAGCTGCTGTTGAAAAAAAAAAAAAGATTCATTCTTCTACTCTACATTGCCCTGTCCTAACTACCAAGGCCGCACTTATTCACAGTCCAGGATTCCAATGGGGCTCTACATTGCCCTGTCCTAACTACAAGGCCGCACTTATTCACAGTCCAGGATTCCAATGGGGCTCTACATTGCCCTGTCCTAACTACAAGGCCGCACTTATTCACAGTCCAGGATTCCAATGGGGCTCTATATTGCCCTTTTGAAAAAAATATTCACATCGCTCCTCCTGGTTTATATAGGGGGATTATAGAATTGTAACATAAAAGGTATTAAAAAACATTTTCAGCTTCAGGACAGAGACAAAGATAGACATAGAGTTAGAAAATTAGGCTTGGATTTACTGTCATCCATTCTAAATAAGGAAGCTTGCCGTGAATCACACTCCTAGCATCTTGCAAAACAGATCTGATCATTTAGACTCACTGGATGCAAGTTACAAAGAATTGCTGATTGGCTAAAGACATATGCCCTTGCACTATATGCGAACATAAAAATTACCTATGCTTGTGTTTAATTCATGGAAATTTGCCCATAGAATAGAAGGAAAAAAAAATTGCCTCAACTCAATAATAGGTTTCCCTTAGTTGCACACATTTACAAAATTTTACCAAAAATACATTCCTATTTCTGTCTCATTACGACTTGGTACTGAAGCAAAGAATAAGAACTTGTGGACTAGTCTTACCTGCTCTATGCTAAACTAAATGTTTGGAAGGGGGCAATTAAAAACAGTTCTTAAACTAGCTTTCCCATTTAATACATTATTTATTAATAGTAATAATAATAACCATAGGAACAACAATCCTTTCCATAAGAGAGGGTGTCTGCCTTATGCATACTCTCCTGGTATATTTGCAAACAGAATACAGTATCTTTGAACTGGAAAAGAATATTAAATATTTAGGGCTTATTTCAAAGCATAGCTTAAAACTCCAAGCACAACCAACAATAACAATTGGAAAACACATGATACCCCTATCCCTGGAACTCACAGTCCCATATAATATGATTTTTGTTTTGTATGTGCAGTGTCATAGTATGCATGCATTGGCCTGATGCACATATCAAGACAGGGCATTGCTTTGCTACTGATTGTTGCTCACATATTATCCCGGGGCATCAAGGGAACTGACACATGAATTGCTATCATCTTTAAGCATAATTGTTGGGAAACGTTTAGAAAGTATTTGAGGGCAATTGAGCTGAGAATGGAAACTAGGATGTGACTACTCAAAAAAAGAAGGTAATAGGTCAACTTTTAAATATAAAAAAAAAGGTGACACAAGGTTAAGGAAAACTATTGAACCTAGAGGATGAAATATTAGAATCAATAATAAAAGGCTCTATATAAATTCAGATGATCAAATGCAACTAATTATAGACCAGTTAGCTTGATGTCTTTTCTGAGTAAGATAATGGGAGCTATAATTAAAGATAAAATTACTGCTCATTTGGATATGAATGGGACAATCAGTGTAAATCAACACGGTTTTAGGACTAACAAGTCTTGCCAAACTAAACCAAATCTGCATTTTTAATGATATCACTGGAAGCCTGAATGAAGACAAGGAAGATAGTATCTACCTTGGTTTTACAGAGGCATTAAATACCGTTACTGATGAAAGATTTCTAAAGGAGACTGATAAAAGTTGCCATTGGAAGCAGTTTTGCCAATAACTAATAGGGTGATATAGAATAGAAAATTAGTTACAGGAGTGAATATTGGATTTTTGTGTTTGGGCTGTAATGTGTTGTTTTTGTTTAAGACATACTTAGGACCTGATCCAGAAAAAATCATTTAGTTGATTTGGGATTTAAAATAGCTCAACACCCCCCCCCCCCCCCCACACACACACACAGTGCTTGACTAGAAATAGGATATCTGCCTGGACCAGAGTCCTTGGAAATGGATGTAATGAAATGAAATAATTTTTGTGAAGAACGATGAAGGTGATGGACAACGTGTCTTCCATCAGCCACAAAAGTGTCCTTTGTTACTAGAAGGAGGTCACAAAACTGAATATCCTTAGGATAACTGTACAATACATTACTGCTGCCTTACATAGGATTTCTGTAAACTCATTTACTCTGGTTTCAACGTGCGATTTATCGTGACACTAATGTTACTAATGAAATTAAAGGGCATTCTTCCGTGGGCAAAGCTGCGTCTTTAAGAAAAACTTACAGCACTGTGGGCAGACGTAGTGCTGCAACACACATGACCTCACCCACATTGTGAAGAGATGTTCCCAAGGGTGGGGGAGGGCATGCACTTATGTGCATACTTTTGAATTTTCTGAAGTATCCACGCATAAATTTTCCTGGAAAATGACTCGGCACATATTAGCAAGCGTAAATGGGATTCAGAATTACCCCATAAAATGCATGTCTATGCCTGACTACCTGCACTGTATTTTAGGGGTGTGCATTTGCTTGAAATAAAGGAGAAAATTGTAATGAAATTTCCGGAATCATTTCAGTTTGTTTTCAAAATGAAAAAAAAAAAAAAAAATTAGAACAAAATTTTGTTGTTTCCTTTGTTTTGTTTTAAAAACATTTACACGATTGCTGCCGACACAAATATGAACGTACGAAATGCCATACTAGGTCAGACCAAATGTCAAACAGTGGTCAATCCAGATCAGAGGTACCCAGCAGAATCTCAAAGAATAAATTCAATCCATCTTTCTTCTAACTAGGATAAACAGTGGATTTCCCAAGTCTAACTCACTAATAATGATTTATGGACTTTTCCTCTAGTTACTTGTCTAAACCTTTTTTGAACTTAGCTAAGCTGACTGCTTTACCTCACCCTCTGGCAACAAATTCCATAGATTAATTGTGTGCTAAGTGAAAAAAAATATATTTTCTTCAATTTGTTTTAAATATGCTATCTATTAGTTTCATGGAGTAATCCCTATTCCTATTATTATTCCTGCCCGTTGAAGCAGCAAAAAAAAAAAAAAATCATTTACAATATTTATCAGTTTTTCACCATTATAGGCAAGACACTTCCTCTATAAATTACCACATGCATGACAATAAAAAAACAAAAACATCTTTATAAAGTTACATAATGACTGGAGCATGATATCATGCCCTACTGGGAGGCCGATATTTAGAGCTGCTAAGCCGGATAAGAAATTATCTGGCTAAGTAGTTAGCTGTATATCTTGGGAACAAGAAATGGTAGGCCGAGTGGAGATATTTATCCGGTTAAGTTAAGCAAATAAGCTAAACCTGCCATAGAGCAGGTCTACCTTAGCAAGATTTAACTTATCCGAATAAGTAGAAGTATGTACATGGATATTCAAGAGCATAGCCATGCTGCTAAATATCACATTTAAGTTAACTGGATAAGTCTTAAATAAATGTTTAGTTTTGAATATTGGGCCCTTGTCTTGTGGACTTCTTGCATTGCATTTAGATTTATGCACTGCGAAGGTAGGAGACCTGTTGCTGAGGTGCCGACTGGGAGTGTGGCTGGGGTTTAAGTTACCTCCTGGCAGCTCAAGCAGGAGGCCTTGAGTTCTGGTGTGTGCTGCATGCACGGGCCTATTGAGGCATTCAGAAGGAAGATGATGGTGGCATCCTGGCCACGATGCCGAGTCCATCGGCATCGGCAGTAGATGGGGGTGAGTGAGACCATTCCTAGGACTGTCCCAGGACCAGCCAAATTTAAGAGTACCTCCATCTCTTAAGCCCCCTCCTCAGGCTTCAGGCTTCGGCTTTTAGGGAAAGCGTTGATAAAACTCTCTGACTAAGGGGTCGATTTTAAGACCCATGTGCGCAGTTCTTGGTGCACGCACATGAACGCGATCATTTTATAACATGCGCGTGTCAGTGCACGCATGTGCACCGGATTTTATTTCATTTACCCCAATATTGACTGGGTAAGTAAAACATCAGGGCATGCTAGAGAGATAAAGTTCCTAGATGGAATAAAAGACAGTTTTATGGAGCAATTGCTTCAGGAACTGAGAAGAGAGGGAGCGATTTTAGATCTAATTCTCAGTGGAGTGCAGGATCTGGTGAGAGAGGTAACAGTGGTGGGGCTGCTTGGCAATAGTGATCATAATGGGCCAGATTTTAAAAGATTTACGCGCATAACCGGGTCTACATGCGCCAGGCCTATTTTAAAGAGGCCTGGCGATGCACGTAAAGCCCCGGGACCATGTAAGTACCAGGGCTTGCAAAAAGGGACAGGGTGGGGGCGGGCGGGGTCAGGCTCCCAGCACAGCGGCCATATTTGCCACTGTGTCAGGGATCTCGCACCGGCAGCCCCAGAGCGGCCTGGGAGGGAAAGGGGGAAGGCAGCGTGGCTCGGAGCAGGCTCAGCTTGCTGAAGTTGCACAATTGCGCGCGCCGACCCTGGATTTTATAACATGCGCGCGCCTGCGCCCACATGTTATAAAATTGGGCGTACATGTGCGCGCGCCGGGTAGTGCACACACATCACGCACAAGCTTTTAAAATCTATCCCAATATAATCAAATTTGAATTAATGACTGGAAGAGGGACAGCATGTAAATCCACAGCTCTAGCACTAAACTTTCAAAAGGGAAACTTCGATAAAATGAGAAAAATAGAAAAAAACTGAAAGGTGCAGCTATAAAGAAGTGTGCAACAGGTGTGGACATTGATTAAAAATACCATCCTAGAAGCACAGACCAGATGTATTCCATGCATTAAGAAAGGGGGAAGGAAGGCAAAATGATTACTGACATGGTTAAAAGATGAGGTGAAAGAGGCTATTTTAGCCAAAATATCTTCATTCAAAAAATTGGAAGAACAATCCATCAGAAGAAAATAGGATAAACCATAAGCATTGTCAAGTTAAATGTAAGACACTGATAAGACAGGCTAAGAGAAAATTTAAAAAGAAATTGGCCACAGAGGCAAAAATTCACAATAAAGACTTTTTAAAATATATCCAAAGCAGAAAGCCTGCAAGGGAGTCGGTTGGACGATTGATGATCAAGGGGTTAAAGGGGCGCTTAGAAAAGATAAGGATATTGCAGAAAGATTAAACGATTTCTTTGCTTCAGTGTTTACTGAAGAGGATGCTGGAGAGATATTTATTCCGGAGAAGATTTTCATGGGTGATGATTCAGATCAACTGAAGCAAATCACGGTGAACCTGGAAGATATGGTAGGCCTGATTGACAAACTGAAGAGTAGTAAATTACCTGAACCAGATGGTATACACCCCAGAGTTCTGAAAGAACTAAAAAATGAAATTTCAGAACTATTAGTAAAAATTTGTAACCTATTATTAAAATCATTTGATGTAGCCAAAGACTGGAAGATGGCCAATGTAACCCCTATAATTAAAAAGGGATCCAGGGGTGATCAGGGAAACTATAGACCAGTGAGCTTGGCTTTAGTGCCAGGAAAAATTTTGGAAACTTGTAAAGAATAAAATCAGAAAACATTTAGATAGACATGGTTTGATGGGACAAAGCCAACATGGATTTACCCAAGGCAAGACTTGCCTCACAAATCTCCTATATTTTTTTGAAGGGGTGAATAAACATGTGGACAAAGGTGAACCGGTAGATGTAGTGTATTTGGATTTTCAGAAGACGTTCGACATAGTTCCGCATGAGAGGCTTCTAAGAAAACTAAAACGTAATGGGATAGCTTCTAAGAAAACTGAAACGTAACCACCTTGCAGTCCTTTTGTGGATTGCAAGGTGGTTAAAAGACAGGAAACAGAGAGTAGGATTAAATGGTCAGTTTTCACAATGGAAAAAGGTATACAGTAGAGTGCCTCAGGGATCTGTACTTGGACCGGTGCTTTTTAATATATTCATAAATGATTTGGAAAGGGGTACGATGAGTGATGTGATCAAATTTCTGAATGACACAAAATTATGCAGTTAGTATAGCTGTGTTTAAAAAAGGATTGGATACGTTCTTGGGGGAGAAGTCCATTACCTGCTATTAATTAAGTTGACTTAGAAAATAGCCACTGCTATTACTAGAAACAGTAACATGGAATAGACTTAGTTTTTGGATACTTGGCAGGTTCTTATGGCCTGGATTGGCCACTGTTGGAAACAGGATGCTGGGCTTCATTGATCCTTGGTCTGACCCAGTTTGGCATATTCTTATGTTCTTATGCAGAGTAGTTAAATCTCAAGTGGATTGTGATGATAGCAGAAGGACCTTGCGAGACTGGAAGATTGGGCTTCCAAATGGCAGATGAAATTTAATGTGAACAAGTGCAAAGTGATGCATATAGGGAAAAATAACCCTTGCTGTAGTTACACAATGTTAGGGTCTATCGTAGGAGCTACCACCCAGGAAAGGGATCTAGGGTTCATAGTGGATAATACATTGAAATCATCGGCTCAGTGTACTGTGACGATCAAAAAAACAAATGGTGTTGGGACCAGTCCTGTTCAATATCTTTGTGAGTGACATTGCGGACGGGATAGAAGGTAAGGTTTGTCTTTTCGCAGATGACACTAAGATCTGCAACAGAGTGGTCATGCCGGAAGGAGTGGAGAGAATGAGACACGATTTAAGGAAGTTGGAAGAGTGGTCGAAGATATTGCAGCTGAGATTCAATGCCAAGAAGTGCAGAGTCATGCATATGGGGTGTGGAAATCCAAAAGAACTGTAATCGATGGGGGGGAGAAGGGCTGATGTGCACGGAGCAGGAGAGAGACCTTGAGGTGATAGTGTCTAACAATCTGAAGTCAGCGAAACAATGTGACAAGGCAATAGCTAAAGCAAGAAGAATGCTGGGCTACATAGAGAGAGGAATATTGAGTAAGAAAAGGGAAGTGATTATCCCTTGTACAGGTCCTTGGTGAGGCCTCACCTGGAGTACTGTGCTCAGTTCTGGAGACCGTATCTCCGAAGGGACATAGTCAGGATGGAGGCGGTCCAGAGAAGAGCGACCAAAAAGGTGGATGGTCTTCATCGAATGACTTATGAGGACAGATTGAAGAATCTAAATATGTTACACCCCGGAGGAAAGGAGGAGCAAGGGTGATATGATACAGACTTTCAGATACTTGAAAGGTTTTAATGATCCAAAGTCAACGACAAACCTTTTCCATTGGAAAAAAATCAGCAGAACCAGGGGTCATGATTTAAACTCCAGGGAGGAAGACTCAGAACCAATGTCAGGAAGTATTTTTTCATGGAGAGGGTGGTGGATGCCTCGAATGCCCTTCCGGAGGAAGTGGTGAAGACCAAAACTGTGAAGGATTTCAAGGGGTGTGGGATAAACACGTGGATCCATAAAGTCTAGAGGATGTGAATGAAGAGAAGAGGCATGGGGGTGGCTTGCGGGAATGACAGCTACTACCTGGTGATTAATACCCTTATTCAATAAACATACACATGGTTAATGCAACTCCAACATTGCTCTATGCTTCAATGGCAAGAAGAATTGTGGAAAAAAGGATTTGCATTACAAAAAAGAGGGGGAGTAGCTTGCTTGTTGCCGCACGTACTACCCAAAACCAAATAAGCCTGATACTTCACTTTCAATGCATATCCAGCATAGATCTCTGCGTCAACAGCAGGGGGGAATGAATATAAGAGGATTTACATTCAGACAACAACCAACCAGGAGTTAATTGCATAGTCTGGGTAAACAAATAAGCGTGGGTATAGCTTGCTTGTTATGGCAGTTACTACTCCGCATCAATTAAGCTTGATACTTCACTTGGAATACATATCCAGCACATCTCACTGCTTCAATGGCAGGGGGATGAAGAAAGAGGATTTATATTCAGACAACAACCAACACGGACTGAATTGCACAGGCTGGGTAAACAAATAAGCGTGGGAGTAGCTTGCTTATTGCGGCGGTTACTACCCCAAACCAATTAAGCTTGATACTTCACTTAGATGCAGCTCCAGCACTGCTCTCTACATCAATGGTGGGGGTGAAAGGTAACTAGAACCAAAAAGTTACTAATAAGGGCCAAGAGTAACAGATAAGTATGAGAAAAATAAGTGTGAAAGCTTGCTGGGCAGACTGGATGGGCTGTTTGGTCTTCTTCTGCCGTCATTTCTATGTTTCTATGTTTCAACTGACTGTTAGGAATTATTAGGAAGGGAATGGAAAATAAAATGGAGGATGTCATAATGCCATGGTGAAGCCGCACCTTGAATACTGTGTGCAGTTCTGGTCACTGCATCTCAAAAAGGATATAGCTGCACTAGAGGAAGTGCAGAGAAGGGCGACCAAAATGATAAGGGGCATGGAACGGCTGCCCTATGAGGAAAGACTAAAGAATTTAGGGCTGTTCATTTTGGAGAAGAGACAACTGAGTGGGGATATGATAGAAGCCTATAAAACCATAAAAGGATTTGAACAAATTAGTGTAAATCAGTTATTTACTCTCTTAGATAATAGAAGGACCAGGAAGCAGTCCATGAATTTAGCAAGTTCTGGGCATGCCTTGTGCGCACCACCTATGGAGGACCGTCGGGAGGAAGATGGTGGCGGAATCCTGGCCCCGTTGCAGAGTCCAGCACAGTCAGTGGCAGATGGTGGTGAGTGTAGCTGGACTCAGGACTGACCTGGGACTGACCAAATGTAACAATAGTACTAATATTCAGTACTAGCAGGGTTGGTCAGAAAAAAACTAAGCCAAAGTTAGCCAAATAACATTCAAAAAATAATTCCACAGAAGTTACTGAGTAGGGGAAACCCCTTTCCCTATTCCCCAATGTCTTAAAATAAATAGTGGCTGAGTGGAGCTGATCTCACCCCTCCCATCTCTAATATTAACATAACAGTTGAGAAAATCCCCCTACCCCTACCCTGGAACTCCCAAAAGATTCCCATTAGTGCTGGGAACTCTTACAGCTCCTGTTCCTTATGTATTCATTGATTTACTGATAGAATTGAGTTCTGAATAGGGACTGCCCTTCAGTTGTAAGTGATGGACCAATCAGTAAACAGGAGAAGTGAATAAATGAATACAGCATAGCACTCCCTGTTCCATTCTGACCAGAGTCTGCAGCAGATCTTTGCAGAAACTGCTAATTCAGAGGAATCATGTTAGGAATTTGAAGACTTAGAGAAAAGTGATATTGAAAAGCTAAGGTAGAGGAGAGTTTGCAGAACCTAGTTACTATTATGTTAGAGCTGATGAGCAGAAGCAGGTGATTAGCATCGCAGCAGAGGTAGTAAAGTGGCCAAGATCAACCCCGCAGGAAGAACATGAGAGATGCCCCTGACCTTTTACTTGCTGGTTCACCCTCATCCCCAGCCCCAGCACAGCACCAAGGATCCAGAGAGGCAATCCCTCAAGACATCAGAGTGGTGGAGACACTTTACAGTTATAGTGGATAAGCATTTTGGGGTGCCATCTTTAAGACAGTAGTATGCTTCATATTTCCAAAAACGCTGCCTGTTAGTTTCGGGATCAGGGGAGGCCAGTACTAATCTGGGCACCCTGTCGTCCACTCAAAAGAGCTGCAGCAGGAGCAGAAAAGCAATAGCAAAGGGGAAATCTGCCTCCTAAACTGACCCATCCCCTTCCCCTTCCCCAGTGAAGAGGTAGGCCAGCAGCCCCCATGTGGAGGTGGAGGCTGCTGGCTTACCTCTTCACTGGAAAAAGGGTTGAGGTCAGCTTGGGAGGCAAATTTGGAAAACTATGCACACTAATGCTCATAGTATGGGGAATAAAGAGCCAGTTCTAGAGACAGTCATGGAAGAAGCTGATTTAGATATAATAGCTGACACGGAGTCCTGATTCATGGAAAACCACGACTGGGATACAGTTTTGCCAGGCTACAATCTATTCAGGAAGGACCGGGTAGGAAGGAAAGGTGAAGGTGTGGCATTATATATATAAAGAATCGTATTAAAGCAGCAGCATTGTTGGGCTTATGAGGTAAGAAGGAGGCACTGGGAGATTAATCTGGAAAGAGGGAATGGGACATCTATTTATATGATCGTAATATACAGACCTCCATCACAGACAGAGGAGATGGATAGAGATCTAAAGGAGGAGATTCACAGGACTGCTGTGAGGGGGGGGGGGGGTGTGTGTGTGCTGCTGCTAGGGGATTTTATCTTCTAGATCTTGATGGGAATATCTAGCTGCAATATCTTCTAGAATCAGGGAGATCCTGGATTCTCTGCAAGGAGAACTGCTCTGTCAATTGGTAACAGAACTCACATGGGAGGGGGGCGATACTGGATCTGGTGCTCACCAATGAGGACAGCATTTCTGATGTTGTAGTGGACAATCATCGGGGAACCAGTGAGCACCGGATGGTGTGGTTCAATATTAGGATTCAAGAGATTTATTTATTTAAGACTTTTTTTTATACCGAAGATCATGTACAAGTACATATCGCTTCGGTTTACAGAGAACCAACAATAGGAAGTTACAGCAAACAGAATGAACAAAAAATTGAATTGAACATGGAATTACATGAGAGGATTAAGGGGAATTACGAAAAGGCAAATGTGAGAATCAAACATGGATTATATGATAAGGAATAAGGGGAACTTCAAGAAGTCAAACATATCCGACCTAAGTACTATAATGTGGGATCAGGTAAAAGGGACTTTAAGTAAAAGCTCTTGAGAAGAGCCAGGTCTTCAGTTTTTTTTTGAAAGTCCACTGGCAGGGTTCTAGGCGAAGTTCGGGGGGAAGATTGTTCCATTGTATGGGTCCAGCAATTGAGAAGGCTCGTTTCTTGAGAGCTGACTTAGCGGGGGGAACATGAAGGGTACCCAGGTATGTTGTTCTAATTGGTCTGGAGGCTGAGTGATGTTGAAGAGGGCAGGATAGTTCGAGCGTGGTTAGGGAGTGAATAGTTTTGTGGATCATGGTTAGCACTTTATACTGAATTCTGAATTTAATGGGGAGCCAATGTAAGTACATAAGAATGGGGGTGATGAAGGTTCATTCTAAGGTGAGGGTCCTAGACATCAGGAAAACTAACTTTCTCAGAATGGGGAAGTACCTCAAGAAGTTGTTGGTTAGATGGGAAGATCTAGGGGAAGTAGAAGGGCAGTGGGAAAACTAAAAGGAGATATCATAAGGGAAATTAATCTTTTTGTTAGGAATGTAAATATAGATGAAAGGGAAAAAAGAGGCCATTATGGTTTTCTAAAGAAGTAGCTGGAAAGGTAAGGGAGAAAAAGGTTAGCATTCATAAACTATAAGAGATCACAGAAACAGGAAGACAGTAAGAATATCTGGAAAAATTAAGAGAATCTGGGAAAGTAGTCAGGAATGTAAAAATATAAATACAAGAAAAAAATAGCAAATATGGTAAAACAGAAGGCCAAGACTTTTTTTTAAAAAAATATGTTAATGATAGAAGGAAGTGCAAAAGTGGCATTGTGAGATTCAAAGGTGAAGGGGAGGAATATTTAGAGGATGATGAGAAAAAGCAAAATTGCTTAATAAATATTTCTGTTCAGTGTTCACTGTGGAAGGGCCTGGAGCAGGAACACATAAAACAAACACACCCTGGAGGAGAGGTTATAGAGTTTATTGCAGGAATATGAAAATAAGAAATAGCATTAGAGGTGTTGGTGCTCGTAGACTCCTTGCTTCAACAAATGGCAAACATCCAGCAGAATTATTACAGGTGGACACCCCTGTGTGACCCATGGGAATAAGGGAGTATTGCCCTCCAGTCTGGTACTCTGACTTACTGGAAGGAGAAGCTGGTAACAAGGGTGCAAGACTGGGAGTTGTCAGAGGCAGAGGGGTAGTGCAGGAAGGAGTGGGCTCCTATTGTAGTACTGTCAGCATCAGTAGCATGATGAAAGCTACCTGTTGTGGGAACACGGGTAGCGATCCCATCTCTTGGGTTTTCGTGTGCCCCTGGGCCACGATACAGCCACAGAGGAGCTCTGGCAAGCACCGAGGCAGGTGAGAGGTGCCCCAGCATGGGCTGAAGATGGAAGAATGATGGCCTCGACCACAGCCACACCTGTACGCAGCAGAGAGAGACCCAAACAACGCAATGTTGGTCTCATGAGTCGTCCTCCAACTATTCCAAGCCCTTTTGGACCTGCCGCATGGAGCAGCAACTGTGACAGGGCGGACAGTGGTTAGAGGATGAGGACATCAAAGACGAAGACTTGAAGTGAGACAAGACTCTTGATACGTGAAGTGGAACATCACTCAAGATATGTGAAGTGAGACGAGACTTCTGGTTCCATGAAGAGACAAACTCAGGATAATTCAACGAAGGGAAGTAGAGTTGTAGGCTAAGGTGAGCCTTGGATATACGGAGGACTTAAACGGAGTCACATGATATGAAGTCCGACGTGGAAATCTGCAATGGTATTGCCACATCACACGCCCTATACTACCAAGCGAGGCAGGTCGCGGACCATGCTAGTGGTCTCCCATTACAGTTGCTTGAAGAGGATATGAAGACTCCAACAAGGCCTGAATCAAGTCGTACCGGCTCGGCCAGCTAAGACAAGACATGGCTGCCAAGGACAGGATAAGCAGAGTTCATATCAAGGTGGAAGCAGGTGCAAAAGACTCCGAAGATCCGGACAGGATTCAGAAAAGAAGATTAAAACTGGGGTTCCGGCTTAGGAAGCCCTCAGGGTCCAGGGACTTCAGAGTATGGACGCTGATGCTAGGAAAAATAAAAGTCAGGATCTTCTTGAAGGCTTACACTGCCCAAAGGACATTTTGAAGAGGAGGCCCGAAGAACAGGACATCTGCGGAACTTCCGAGACGAGGAATGGAGACATCAGGACAACAGGAACTGACAAGACGAAAGGTCAAGACTAGAAACCATACGAAGAAGAAGACAAAGACATGGTGTGAGGATATCACGAAGACATGGAATTCCAATGAAGAGCCTTGAGAAGCTAATGACAAGAAGTCCTAAGGAGGACTGGCTCCTTGCGAAGGCAAGTAAGGAATGAAGACTGAAGCTTTTTATACTGCAGGATAAGGCGGATCCATCGATGACATCAGAAGTGGATACTCCCTTGCTGTAGCTTTAAATGCTAAAGTGAGAGCCGGCCTCGCCCCCTAGGAGGAAACAGGAAGCAGAGCAGGATCCTGGACAGTGGCCCTGCTGCGCTGAAGGCTGCAGAAGGAGAAGCAGGCCTCAGGGCAGGCCCTGGGATGGGCGGTGGCTTCCTTGCTGCGAAGGATGGACCAAAGGCGGCTTCCGTGCCACAAAGGTAGTAGAAACGCGGCTCTGACCACTTGTAGGAAGCATTGGCAGCCTCCGGGCTGCTAGAGAAGGGAAAAGAAGGGTGAGAAGCTGCCCGGGAGGGCAGAATCGCAACACTACCCCTCTCTGCATGCTGAAAGCTAGTTCCCCTGTAACCACCAAAAGGATCTCCTGTCACAGGCAATAGTTTTAGCAGTTGGAAACAAAGAGAAAATGAGACCCATGCGCAAATTCTAGTGGTGCAGTTTCTTGGAGATCCCATTGAGGTCATGGACACACACTTGTTTGCATATTAGGAACACAAGATTGTGGTCTGGCTGGGTCTCACTAAGTTGCCCAAGATTTAATTTTCTGCTCACCAGCCAAGTGTACCTAGTGAATGGGTATTCTCAATGGTAGCGGACATTGCGAGTCCCCATCATTCACGGCTGGCAACTGAGTTGGTGAAAAGCTTGGTCTTCCTTAAGATAACCTCCCTCTGCAGGGTTTCCTGGAATTTCCATGTGAACGGCATGAGGACTGAGGACAAAGTGACATCAAACCAGTGGCTACACTTTTTGGTCTCAGTGCCTTGCTGTGCTGTTGCCACCATTTGTCACTCTTCCTGCCACTGCCAGGCCTGCTTCACATGCACTGCCTCTTTTCCAGTTCCTCACGTTTCTGTTTTGATGCCAGTTTCCACTCTTGCTGCCCAGCCTGCTTCCATTATCCTTCTGCTCTTTTGGTTCCACTCAGGTGCTTAGGCTCTAAAAACAAGCACAAAAAAACCCCTCTCCTTCTCTGCCCCTCTTTGGATACCTCAGGATCTTTTCAACATTTTTGCTGCTCCTGTTTGGTCTGCTTTGCTACCTAGCCATTCTCTTGCTTCAGCGCTCTGCTCTTTTATTACCATACTTCTTGTTGCTATAACCCTCACTTTACGCCTTGGGATATCAACGCCAAAGTGCTTGCTACTGTACCCCTCACTCTGTGTTTTAGGGTGGTGATGCCACTGTTGGTGCTCTTTTCCCCTTTGGGCTGTTCATTTTATTGTTCATTCTATTCTGCCCCTTTTTGTTGCTTTGAGCTGTTCATGCCACTATTTGTGCCACTTTGTCCCTCTTTTGGTAGCTTGGTCTGTTCATGCTATTGTTTATTTATTTTATTTATGTAACCACTTTTTTGAGGATTGTGGCTCCTTACAGCACATAATTAATTTATTTCTCTTCAGGGGCTGCTCCAGGTAGCAATTCCATCGCTCGCTTGGCTCTTAATCCTTTGGGGGGGGGGGATTCTTTTTATGGTAGGAAGCCCTTGCTTATGGCCCAGATGCTGAAGTAGTATTCCCAGTGTGTGTATGAACTATAGGTGCTTTTAATGGGGTGAGAGGCTGTAAGAAATCAGACAGGACCAGGTCTGGGTGCTAAATAAAAGTTTACTAATTAATACTCATAAATCAAAGTCATCCATCCATCCATCCATCCATAATATTGGAAGTTACATCTGAATGTTGGTACATGTGTGGCTCTGGGTGGGTATGTGTCCTTTTTTCAGGCATCTGGGTAGCCCCATGGTGATTTTTAATGCATGCAGCATACCCAGTGGCTGTGAGGATATCCTAGTGGAGAGGTCCCCAACTTTTCTGCAAAAATCCTACTTTTGGTCATTTTCTCCTCGGACATCTAGCCTGTCCTGGTCCCTTGGTGTATGGAGATCCAATTGAGGTCTCTTCTTCCTTCCTCAATGGTTCTTTCATCCTTTATTCACTGATATTTCTGGGGGACCTTTCTTGGGGAAAAGTCAGTGGGATTAGGCAAGCACTCTGCACTTCAATCCCAGTAGGGAAGGGCGAGCCAAAAAAACCCTCTCTCTGCTAAACTCCAAAAAATACTTTAAAGGTTAAACTGGATACATATTCTGCCCTCACTGTCTCTCGCAGCAGGATCCATCACTAAAGCTTGCCCACCTAGGGTTTAGAGTAGGCTCACAGGTCTTTGGTCCCCTGGTAAGAACCCTTTTGCCCTTAAAGGGTATCAGGCTTAACAATCTAACTCTCTGTAAATGAATAGAAGGATCCTCTGGCAGGACGTGCACGATGAGATGTCGCTTCTAATAAACCTCCTCTTGGGTGAAGTTGGGAGGCCTCACCAGAGTGTAAAACTGAAACATCCTTATGCTTCTCTTGCTTCCTCAAACTGAACCCAAAGTGTATTGAAATGGCAGGGCTAAATAATCTTCAGGCATCCAATCTAGACTCTCTAGGTGGTAGAGACTGAGGGGTATAGTTGGCTCCTTACAAAGAATGTTCTAAGACAGGGACAGTGACATCTTGTGGCCAGACTTAGAGGGTCTGCCATGTTTATTTAAAATATTTATGTTTTACTTATAGCAAATAAACATTCTAGGAAAATTACAAACTATAGCATAAAACAACACTTTTTAAATAGAAAATAAACAGTTAACACAAGACAAACAATAAAACTATAACAAAACAAACTAAAATAAATATACTATGACAACCTAAATATAATACCTAAATCTAAACTACTGTTGATGCTCGTTATCCAACTTTGGGCGTCATAGGGTGTTCATGCCACTCTTGTTGCCTCTGCTGATAATGCCTGTCAGTAAATTTCATAAAACTTGAATGGAAACCCCAAAATTAGCGTCAAAAAAAGGATGCACACATCCCCCTTTGACTTTAACAGAAACAAATGACCCCCAATGAAACGAATGAGCTTTTGTTGCAAAGTAAAAAAATATACAGGAAACCAAATCAAAATTCTGAACCAGAAGGTTTTTCATGGACACCTTTACTTGGCTGTTAATGTCAGTCAGCAGATAATGCACAATACTGGAAGAAATGTGAAAGCAGTGTATATTTTATACAATTATCTAGTGGATAAAAAAGCTTGCTTGCTACCAAAATATCTAGCTATGGTAAAATAACTTTTTTAAAGTACAGTAGCTATGATTTAGCTTATTGCCCTGTCTATGTTCTTACAGTCAGACCCAGCAATGCAAAGAATTATGGGCTGTATTTTGTAGATGAATACTCCACATCAGGTTCTGCACAGACACTGGCTAAATTCACATTACTTGACACTTGATACAGTTGTGAGCTGAATGATTTTCAATTTTTCAGCAAGGGCTGTATTTGAAACCTGGTTTTGAAGCCGCAAGGCAAGTGTATTACATACCTGTCAACTAGCAAGGCTTGCCAAAATGGATCTACTCCTATGAGTGTGCGATCATTATTGCTGTTCACACTGTGAAACGAAATACACTCTGACAAAAGTAGAAAGTTAGAAGGTTATTATGCCAGACAGTCCATTACATAAATATATTCATTAAGTATGGAGAAATAGCATTTTTAGAATAAAACATCTGAGGTCATTAGTAAGCCTGTAATATAAAAGAAGAGAATATTGGTGATCAAAAGTGAGTTGATCTTTTTTTTTTTCAGCAGAAGGAGAAGAAAATAAATATTTGTTCAGTCCGAATGTACACAGAAGCTGGAAAGTAAGAGCATAACACATTTTTATGGCTTTACTTTAATAAGGGTTGCAAATAAAAATGGATTTCATTAATACAGAGCTCTTTTATATGCAGAAGAGATAGTGATACACACATTAATAGAGCAGCACACGTAGGGGGGTCATTTTTTTTTAAACATACCCGTGGATTTTGCACCAGTTTTGAAAGCGATAGCATGCATGAGCTTTCACTTTGAAAATTATTCTAGGAAAGCTTCATGCGCATTTACACCTGCTAAGTTTGTGTGGGTAGTTTTCCTGAAAAACAAACAAACAAACAAAAATACCTTACGTGCATACTTTTGAAAATTCAAACGTCTGCGTGCAATTGCAAACCCCTTCCCAACCTCATCTCCGCCCCTCGGTGTGAGTAAAGTCACGCCTGTAGCGCGAGCACCCGTGAAAGTTCACCCGTACATGAGGAGAGCAATTTTACTAAAATCTCTTTCCTGCAGATAAAAGCACTATGCACATTTAATATTGGAACCCCACTGCCTAAATTAATGGTTATTAATGATCTGCACCCCAATGCACTCTTGAACTGCTCCTCTCTAGAAAGCCCAATTGGCAGCTATGAGCAAGCCAGTTCTTGGTAGGTAGGGGTATTGTGCACCTGGAAACGAATCAGCTTCCAACTCCCTGCATCATCCTTTGGAATGAGATTTCTCAAGTGAATGAGGTTCTTCCACATCTGCTTTAATGTGGTAGTGGCCTCCTGATGGAGTATTTTCCTAGGGTCAGAAAACCAAGCATCGGAGGCTCATCCAAGTACAATCTGCATCCAAGTCCAACGTCTCACACATTCGGTTTTTTAGATTTAGCTATCTTTTCATTGGTAGCTCAAGGCCAGTTATGTTGTTCATGTACTGTAGGTATGCTCTCCGTCCCCAGGCAGCTTACAATCTAAGGGTCCTATTTCCGAAGCATTATTTCCTGTAGACACGAAGTGGGAGACAACCTTTACTAGACAGGCTCCTACATTTGTACCTGAGGAAACGGAAGGTGAAGTGACTTGCCTAAGGTCACAAGGAGAGTCAGAAGGATTTGAACGCTGGTTCACCCAATTCTCAACCTGCTGCTCTAATCATAGCGCTACCCCTCCACACCAGTATGAAGTCTATGAATAGAGAGATGGCCGGTAGCATCTACGGGAATACAGCTGAGTGGGTTGGCTTTCATTTTAGAGTATAGATTTTACCAGAATGACCACTGTTCCCCTGTTTCCTGCTACGCTTTTCCCATTCACGTCAGGTCTGCGGTCCAAGCCACTGTGGACCTTAATATCTTGGTGAATGGTTTTAATTCACATCATCCCCTTGGTCTTTCCCCATTTCTGGCGCATTCCTAACAATGAACCTTTTGTCTGTTCTTTCATAGTAAATGACAGCAAATAAAGTCCAAAGTGCCGCACAAGATTTTTTTTTTTTTAGGGTAATAAATGCCACTCCATGCTGGTTATCTCCAAGCAGAAATGTAAACTTTAGGTATTCAAGAAGTTACCCCATTTCTTCAGTCCCATTCTCTAGTCAGTAGGGATCCTCTGTGTTTGTTCCACACTCTTTTGAATTCCATCACAGTTCTGGTCTTTACCGCCTGTTTCTGTGAAGAAACATTTCCTGGCGTTGTTCCGGAGTCCCTTGGAGCTTCATATCATGACCCCCTAGCTTTTCAACTTCCTTTCCATCAGAAAAGACTTGAGTTTTGGGCATTGTTAGTTCCTTATCATCTCTCTCCTGTGTCTCCTCTCCTCCAGGGTGTACATATTATGTAGTTCCTTCAGTCTCATCTCATAAGTCTTTCCATGCAGACCCCAGACCATGTTCTCTGGGCCACTTCCATTCTATCCTTATCCTGTTTGAGATGAGGTCTCCAGAACTGAGCACAGTACTCCAGGTTAGGCCTCACCAAGGACCTGTACAGGGGCATTATCACCTCCTTATGCCTCTTTCGATGAGGCCCAGCATCCCTCTGGTCTTAGTCCCCGGCTTGTCACATTTCTTCACCGCCTTCAGACACTGTCACACTGAAGTCTCTCTCTCTCTCTGTGCGTGCGCTTCAGTCTATCACTCCCCATCATGTACAATTCCTTTGCATATCCCAAATGTATGATTCTGCCCTTCTTGACATATGGCTAAAACAAACCCGTCTTCTTTCCCTTATCTTCTCTGCAGTCTCAGCTCCTTCAGCCTTTTCCAAATGATTCCATTCTTGACCTTGTCACAGTGGGAGGATAACTTTCCAACAACTCCATGTGGTCCCATATACACGCATGTAGAGCTGTGCAGAGATCTATGATAGAATTTTATAATGTCATGTGTATCAGATATGCATTTTAAAATACACGTACATACATGCGTATATATTGTTGTAGGTTTGTGCCACTCTCCCAGTCGCAATCCGGCTGGAATTCTTTGGTTACATAAGAAACTGAACCCGTGGTTAAGCCTCTGAGGGTGCTTTTCCATGGTCCTGCTGCCCAACTCCTCCTTGCAGCTTCCCCAGTTCAACCCTCGGAGGATCCCTAGGCCAGGTACTTCAGTCTCCATTGCCTATACTTTACCCCGTTCCTTCCAGGGTGTGTCAGCTGTGGGTTTGTATCCCTTCACCTCAGTTGGTGAGCTGGGCTTAAGCACAAATAGTCCCAGGTTATCCTGGTAGTTTCAAGTTTCTATAGCTTTACTTTATCAAACCACATCAGTTCAAATTCATATGGTAAGAAAGCAAATCTCACCTTAATCCTCCTGCTTGCTGCTCACAGTTGCTTCCTGTGCAGCCTAAGCTTTGATACTTTCTATAGGCTTGGTTTTTAGGGAACCAGGCCCAACAACCACCTCCCACCATAGTCTGCAGCTAGGGTTTATGCTTCCCATTTCACTATGGAACCGATTTTAAATTTTGTGCACATGGGGTACATTTGTGCGTGCTACCCGGAGCGCACAAATGTACACCCGATTTTATAACATGCGCGCGCTGCCGTGTGCATGTTATAAAATCCTGGGTCGGCGCGCGCAAGGGGGTGCACACTTGTGCACCTTGCGCGTGCCGAGCCCTAGGGGAGGCCTGATGGCTTTCCCCTCCCTCCAAGGCCGCTGTGAAATCGGAGCGGCCTTGGAGGGAACTTTTTGTATGGTCCCCCCCCACCTTTCCCCCCCTTCCCCTATCTAACCCACCCCTCAGCCCTACCTAAATCCCCCCTTACCTTGTTTAGGCAGGCGTAACTTGCACGCGCCGGCTCGCTAGGCCCCAACACAGGCCGCGTCCCGGGGCTTGCTCGCACCACTGAGCCTATGCAAAATAGGCTCGGCACACGCAGGGGGAGGGTTTTCGGGGGTTATGCGCGTAACCCTTTGAAAATCTACCCCTATGGGTGCAACTACATCAACCCTTCAACAATGTTCACTTAAAGCTTCTGACCTGCAGTCTCCATGAGTGTGTCCTCTTCTGGAGGGGTCTCTACTAGAGATGTGAATCGGAACCGGAATTGGTTCGGATTCTGGTTCGGATTCACATGTGGGTTTTTTGCATCGGGCCCGATTGCGGTCCGAGTGCAGGAGGTCGCTCCGAGACCCCTGCTGGACTTTTAGCAAGTCTTGTGGGGGTCAGGAGTGTCCCCCAAGATTTGCCAAAAGCCCCTGGTGGTCCAGCGGGGGTCCGGGAGCGATCTCCTGCACTCGGGCCATCGGCTGCCAGTAATCAAAATGGTGCCGATAGCCTTTGCCCTTACTATGTCACAGGGGCTACCAGTGCCATTGGTCAGCCCCTGTCACATGGTAGGAGCACAAGATGGCGCCGGCCATCCAGTGCTCCTACCATGTGACAGGGTCCGGCCAATGGCACGGTTACCCTGTCACGTGGTAAGGGCAAAGGGCCATCGGCGCCATTTTGATTAGTGGCAGCCGACGGCCGGGAGCGGGAGGACGGCCCGGAGCGGGAGATCACTCCTGGGACCCCCACTGGACTACCAGGTATCTGTAAAAAAATTTTGGGGGCGTCGGGAGGGTGGGAGAAGCTAAGGGGTTAGTTTTAAAGGGTCGGGGTGGGTTTAGGGGTTATTTTGTTTGCTGTTTTTCCCGCCCTCCCCCAAAATGATAAGGGAACCCCCACGATCAATATCGTGGGGTTTTCCTATCGTTTTGGGGGAGCCCCCGATTTCTGACGATTTTGAAAATATCGATGATATTTTCAATCGTCCGAAGCCCGATTCACATCCCTAGTCTTTACTTGTCTCCCAAGTCCATTGGCTACGGCTCATCCTGAAGGCTGCTCAACACCTCCACCTCTATCTTCTCTGTCGCTTCATCTGGTTCTAGTAGGACTCCTTCCTGTTCCTGCCTTGCCCCTCCTTCAGACAAGCTCTTACCCTTCTCCCATCATGCCCAGGCTCTCTCATCTTCTCTATAGGGCAAAACCTGGGAAGATCCTCCTCCTGCAGAACCGCTGTGCCTTCTGGGAGTTGGAGTCCACTGCCTATTCTGATTTCTTTTACATACTGGATCTCCTTCCCAGGTTATCCTTACAGTCCTTCTTATATTCACCAGGGAAAAATAACTGCCCATTGCAATATGCTTCTGCGCGAAAATGCAATGCATTGAAAGCGAATATTTAATTTCATTGAACACATGTACTTTTCCTACCTATTTTAAAAATATACATGTATATGTTATGTTCAAAAATAAAGTAGGATTTATTCTTGTAATTCCCAATTTATGCAGGCAAGTTGGTATATTTTAAAACATGAACATGTAATTGAAATTACCAGTTCTCCCAATCCTTCTCCATGTCATCGCGATCCTCCTGGTACTTAAGCCTGAACCCCCCCCCCCCAAAAAAAAAACCAAATCTTCCACCCAGCCAATAAATCACATTAAGCAAGTCTCACATCAATTGCTCAGGATAAGCAGCAGGTTTAAAATTACATAAGTTTCCAAATATAGGGTCAATTTTAAGACCCGCACGCAGCCGCGCACACATTTTAAAATCCGATGGCCGCGCGCGCGCATGGGGGCAAATTTTACAAAGCAGTGTGTGGCGACGCGAGTAGGGCTTCCCCAGTTCCCTATTCCCCTATCTAACCTTCCTACCTTTTCCCCTCTCCTCTCCTCCCCGACCCCTACCCATTAGATTTTTTTTTAATTTTTTACCAAACTACTCCTTCCGAGCAGCAGTAGACTCCACATCCAGCTGGCCGCTGTGTGCGCTTCCCGGGACAGTGGCTAATAACGCCGCTGCCCCAGACCCGCTCCTCCCAGAACATGCTTCCCGGTCTGCCACTTTTGCAGGGCCTGGCACGTCTGCGCATAATGGGGGTTACGCATGTGGCCGGGCCCATTGTAAAATGCACACGGCGCACACAGGGCCTGGCCAGGCATGTAACCCCTGAAATGTACATGTGTGGCCCTTTTAAAATTGGAGATACCAAAAACAATCAATGCCACTTGCACAGTGTTATATAATCAAAATTAATCAAAGGGGGAACCAAACGGTTCACTCACTGTCAAACTCCATATCGCTATTGTACCAAATTGTTGTTACATGTTTGTTGTTTAATATTATTTAATAAACCTACACGCCAAGTGGAAATCACCTTTTCAAATGTTGAAAACATTTTTTTCTATGAGGGGTTGGAAAGGTTTCATATAACCGTGTAGGCAACCCTGCCTTTTACCAGCATATTATAATCAGGAACCTACCAACCTCCTCCGTTTTTTTATGTATATATGTGAATATGTGCTTTTTAAAAAAAAACTTTGGTTAACCAATCTTTTCAATATTCAAAATTGTATGATGACATCCGGAGGGTATCTCCTGAAGAGATTGCTAGATGGTATTCTTTGATGTTTTGAAATACCGCGACACCACCACTCATACTCTGTTAGGTGTGATCTTGTGAGTTACAAATAACACTCTTTCTATAGAGAACCTCCTCTTTCTTGATTGTATATCACACCTCCCAAACTATTATTAAATAATATTAAACAACAAACAAGTATTTCATGAGTGACAACAATTTGGTACAATAGCGATATGGAGTTTCACGGCGAGTGAACCGTTTGGTTCATCCTTTTAAAATTGGGCCATATATGTGTGTGTCTTTTAAAACAACTTGGGCACTTAACTGTTGGCTCCACTCCAGAACACCCCATTTTTCTGCATGTACATGGGCACAGAAAATGTAAAGGACTTACCGTACATACTTTTGACTTTTATAAAATAATGACAAGTATAGGCTACTTATGCATGTATATGTTTACATGGGTAACTCTTTGAAACTTCATCCCTATGCATCCAGCACAGCATCCTCATTTCTGTTGCATCCAGTGCTTGCTCCTCTTTCTTGCTCATGGTTAAACCCTTATTTTATTTATACCAAACCTTTTTATATCCCATGTTATACAAACAACATCATCGTTCTAAGTTTCATAGACTGGGATTCCCTTAGCACGGGTAACATCACTCACTTCTCCGCACTTTAGCCCTCTGGCCTTGGTCCTTGATCTGATCTCTCTCTAGTAGGGTATCGACTCGCATTTATCATTGCTTCTAAGTCCTCGACTCTCCACCCTTTCTTTCCAAGTCTTGTGCTTTCCATCTCATCGCTTCCATCACCGACCTTTGTTACCATGCACTCCGTCTTCATTCTCCTGGTTCTCAGTCCTTGCTCCATGCGTCGTGCTTGTAATGTGCCAACGGTGGCTAAGAATGCTAACTCAGGAGAACTGCTTCAAATGGATCTTGGTCGAAGAAGAAAACATTCTGCGCTGAATAGTTGCTTCTGTGTGACAACTTCACCAGCAAGAATGACTCTTCCCCAGAGACTTGATTCCTTGAAACTGAACTTCCTTCTATCCCGAAGAACTAGCTACAACTTAAGAAAACGCAGCCTTTGCTATCGCTCAATGCTCATTGAAATAAGCAGGAATTCAGACTCTAGTTTCCCTTGGCTTTAAGAATAATAAGTTCAGCCTCTGCTTTAGAATCCATTTCTGTGTGGTCTAGCTAGATTCTGGATTACCCAGGTTTAGAACATGAGTTAGTGCCATTCTGTAATCCTCAGTGACTTTGCTAAAACTTCTTTCCACAATGGCCATTTTTACCCCTAAATTAACACATGACGGGGGGGGGGGGGGGGGCCTCCAGGTAAATTTGCCTATTTGCCTGACTGCACTGTATTTATTATATTCTGAGTAGCATACCGTATTGAAGCAGCATGTAAAACAATTAAAAAAAAAAAATCATTGCCCTTGTTGTTAATTTTCAGCCAGATAGATTAGACCATCAGTGTGCATAATAAACTACTGAGGACAAAAGTTCATGGCGGCGAACTGCAGAGGCTACAAGTGACTACAATCAATTATTAGGATGATTATACTGTGTCTTGAGAATATGCTGCTAATGATGACTAGCTAACTCCTAAATATATCCCCTTGAATTGGAAAGCCAGTGTCAGAAAAATCCAGCACTCTGAAGGGCTATAGACTAGACTCAAGTCAGTAGCTTTTTGCTGTCGATGCTGAATAATTAAAAACGACAGGGTTTTCTTTTGCAGGATTCCATTAAATCCATGTGCTTTAAATATATCTGCCTTTATTTTCCAGAGAAGGTGGCGCAATGCCAGGTGCAGAAGGAATCCTTCTGACCTCAGTGCAGAAACATCAGAGCAAGGAGAGCTCAGAGAGGGGAAAAAAAACCAAACCAAAACAAAAAACACCCCCATTGACTGGAAAACTGACAGAAGGATTCTGTTGTTACACTCTTTGCCATTAAAGTCTTCAAAATTGAACCAACAATCCTAGCCCCTTCCTCCCCATGCATTCCGCAGATTTCCAGCCATGAGGCAACCGCATTCAAGTGGGTCTCGGGAGTCTACCGATTTATTTGCTTTTGCTTTTTTTGTGTGTGTGTGTGTGTTGCTTCCAAAAATTAGGTTTGGGGTTTTTTTGGGGGGGTTTTTTGCCTTTACCAAAGCACGTTTAGAGAATTGTTCTGAAGGATGGCGACGCACCGCAGGTGCGTTGCCAGCTCGTTTCCTGCGAAGTTTCCCCATTGGTGCTCTCCTTGGAGGAACGACTGAAACAAGTATTGATATTAACGGCCCCCTTTTAATTGTAGCCCCTTTAAAATGAAAGGTAAATAAATAAAGAGAGGCAATCGCATCTCTAGACTCTTGATTTTTTTTTTTTTGCACAAATTACCACAATGCAGACGTGACAGCCTGGAAGAAAAGCAATCCTTTCAGAAGCTGTTAGTCGCACATTTGTAATACAATTGACTTTAATGCAGAATTTGATAGTGGGAACCCTCACAGTGGCAACGGCAAAATATTGCTTACAAGGAAATGCCTCTTGCTATTATTTGCCTTTTTGTCTTTGTCTGTATCAACGCCACATGCCGTGCTGGTGGCCTGCTTTGTACGTAATATAACTTGTCACAACACATCTATCAGAGGTGTGAAAAAAAATAATAAGAAGGGAGAGCTGGGTGGGCAGGCTACTCTAAGCCCAGCATGGATAGTCTTCCTGAAGACCACAGCATCTATTCATTTTCCTCGAGGAGATGGAGTGAAAGCTGAACTTGTGTTGTGTGTGTTTTACTCGACATGTTATACTTGGACGTGGGTTCTAGGTGAGTTTTAACACTAAAGGCGCATTATTGTTTTTTTTCTCTCTCCCCCCTCCCCTTGCATATATCTCTCCCAAAATCTTGAGCAAAAACCATGGAGAAAGATGTTGCTGTTCAATCTATCACCTCTGTGATACCATGTTCTATGTCAGTGCACCGCACCCTAAGGCACGATGGGATCACACCAGCAAACTGCTGGAATATGGCCAAATCGGGTCCACCAACAGAAAAGGTGTACAAAAGCAAAAAATTAAAGCCATGAAGGCTGATCTGAATAGAATGGTCCAATATCCGAGTTCCACGCTCCCAGGTCCTAGAGATTAATTATATATATACATATATATTTTTTTTCAAAAAACAGACCCCTGTCATCTTGGTTTACATTGATGCTTTTGGATTAAATTAGGATTTATTTTTTTTAATTTTTGCTTGTATCTTAAGACCAAATATTCCTTTTTTAACAGTAAAGGTAGGTGGAGCAAGTGAAGTCTTTTTGACTTAACAAAATATACATGGAAGAATTTGAGAAGAATCAAGTTTGACTTTGAACAAACTGGCACGGCTCGACTCTGGCGTACTCTCCTTTTGTTGTTCTGGGATGCCAGTGGTTTTGAAAGCACTTTCTGTATGCTCTCCAGCTATGCTACTTCTGCAGCCTCGAGAGGGACTTTCTACCAATGATATACTGTAACTGATGAAACATAAAATAAATATGTGCATGGCAATTCAGGAAGTCTGACAATCTACAAACCTAAAAGTTTGTCATCTAGAAAAGATTTAGTACAGTATGTGAATGCCATATCTATTTTTTTTTTCATCTTTTACTTTCCGCACTAAGCATGAAACTACGGTATAAAACAAGCCTTCTATAAAAGTATTGTTAAAATTGTTGGGTAAATATCTACAAAGTGTACCCATTAAAGAAGACAATAAAATAACAAAAGTCTCACTAGGAAGCACACGCTAGTTAAAGCATGATGAATTAAATAACTATTTGAAAAGGCTTAAAAAACGACACACAAAAGCGTACATGTATCCCTTAACAAATGAAAGCTGAAGTGGCAATCTGTTGTAAGCTTAAATGAAGCTAAAAGTGAAAATAGAGAGAGCAATTTTTCAAAACGCTGCAGATTTTACGAGCATATTTTCCCTTTGAAAACCATCCCAGGAAAATGTTCCCACAGAGATTTGGACCTTTTCTGTGGGTAGTTTTTTCCAACTAAAATATCTTCCATACTTTTGTTGCTTCCTCTTGCCTAATGGCTCCCCAGGAAGGCCGCCACGAAAACGCAGGTGGAACAATGCGCCTAGTTTTACCAACAAACAGAAGGGACAACTTTCAAAAAGCTATTTTACTCGGGCAAGATAGCCATCTACACTTCCCTCAAAGAACTCAGCAAGTGACTTGAAATGGTAATAGTGAGGTATAATCACTTGAATAAAGGATTGGCAGTATGCAAATAATATGATCCTTCATAAATAAGTTGTGTGGATTGCAAATTTTTACATATGAAAATGAGAATGACGACCAATTAAGGAGCGGACTTGGAGGGAACTTCCCTAACCTTAACCCTATCCTTCCTACCTTTTCCTACCTAACCCTACCTAGCCCCTAATTGGTTTATTTATTACTTACTGCTCCTCTGGAGCAGAAGCATCTTCCATGCACCGGACAGCTGCTGGTGCACGTTTCCCTGTGACAGCGGCTAATGGCACTGTCCCGGCCCGGCCCTCACTGCCCGGACCACCCCCCCCCCCCCAGGCTGCCCCTTTCAGCAGACCTGGTACTTCAGAGCATAACTGGGGTTACAAGTGTAGCCAGACCATTTGTAAAATGCACGCAGCGCACACAGGGTCTGGCCGCATGCATAACCCCTGTTTTTTATGCGCGCGGGCCTTTTAAAATTGGGCCTTTAAGGAAGACTTATCTGGCTAAGTAGCAGCTGCTGAATATCAGGATAAGTCACTTATTTCAACTAATTAGATAGCCAGATAATTGTGGGTGGGCAGTGGGCAGATCAGGGTGGCACTACTTATCCAGTTAACTTAACCAGATAAGTAACGATATTTGTACTTATCCAGTTAAGTAAACTAGATAACTAGAACTGCTGAATAAACAGGTCTAAAACTTAGGCGCATAAAATTACTCAGCTAAGTATCAATTTTGATGGGAATATTTAGCAGCAAAAGCCATGCGCTGAATATCCCATGAAAGTTAGCTGGACTAATCTACTTAGACATTTAACTTTGAATATTGGCCTCTATGTGCAATTAGTCATTCTTCAAAACATAATCTCATCAGTACTCACTCAGAATCACTCAGAATCCCATTCCAAAGGAACCAATTATTGACCCTGACTTTAGTAACTTCCATCCTATCTCCTCTCTCCTGTTTCTCTCTAAAATCACTGAATCAGTAGTCTTAAAACAGCTCACCAGTTATCTTAATGAGACCATTCTATCTTAAACCAGTAATCAGTTTGGTTTTCGACCTCACCATAGCACTAAAACTCTACTCTTATCAAGCACTGATATAATTCATCATGGTTTTTGATTCTGGGACATCATACGTTCTCATTCTTCTAGATCTCTCTGCTGTTTTTGGCACTGTTACTCATGACATACTCCTCGCTCGACTCACTACCATTGGTATTACAGGCACTTTCTTCTCTCCGTTTAAATCCTATTTACAGGACCGCTCACACTAAATTTGTCTTCAGACTACATCCTCCACATGGTTCCCAGTCGATACGGACGTTCCACAAAGATCAGCCCCTTCATCCAGCCATCCTATTCAACATTTATTTTGCACCTCTCTGTAAACTTCTAGCTACTCTTGTTCTCCTCATACCGGCTTTACGCTTATGACATTCAGTTCTTTTTCCAACATACCAGACTTGCATTTAACATCCCAGTTCATCTCTCTTTGCTTATCTTCTATCAAGAAATGGCCGTCTCACAATAAGCTCTGTTATACCTGTCAAAAACAGAAAATAATAATTATTGGTAATCCAGCCTTTTCTGATCCACCAAACAACTTTCTGTCTTCAGAACCCTACACTCCAAATCTCACAATCTGTTTACAATCTTGGAATTATCTTTGACCCCCAAACTAGACATGAAAACGCATATTAAATCAGTACTCTAGACATCAAATACACTGGCTAAATGTCTCTCTCTACTTCCATACCCCAAGTAGACACACCAGATCTGCCAACACCGGCACACTACATATCCCCGCACCTAACCTCACACATCTAATCTCCACCAGAGGCAGAGCTTTTTCCATTGCTGGCCCCTCTCACTGGAACTCGATGCCCCCTGATCTACGACTAGAGCCCTGCACTCAGAAATTTAAAAATAAATTAAAGACATGGCTCTTCAAGCAGGCTTTCACTTAACTCCCCTCCCCCCTCTCATTCTTCCGCCATGAAACAACTTTAAGCCCCCTGTACATAGTTTCCTTGTAATTTAATTTAATCTTGCTGTTAATTTTTAATTTAGTAATTTACTGTTTTATTGTTTCTGGTTCCTTGCTCTATCTTTTTTTTCTCCCCTTTTCCTCTTATCTTTTCTAAATACTAAGACTTTAACTCTCCTCTTTATATTGTTGGATGCATTCTGATTATATTGTTTTATGTAACTTACTTCTCATCTCTTTCCCGGTCAACCTTGCTATCTGTTAAAAGTAAACCGATATGATGTACAAATGAACTTCGGTATATAAGAGCTATAAATAAATAAATAAATAAGTAACTCATACTAAAGCTCTGTCTTCTTAGGCACATTAAGCCCTTACTGGAACATGGCAACTTTAGAACTGTACTTCAATCCCTGATTCTTACTAATATTGACTACTGTAACTCTCTGTATGTCGGTCTTCCTCAGTCTGCAATAAGATCCCTATAACTTGTGCAAAACTCAGCTGCTCGTCTACTCACTAACTAGACTACATGGTCATATCACTGCTGTTCTCCATTCTCTCCACTGGCTACCCATACAATGGAGGATAATATATAAAACACTTTCACAATATACAATCTATTCCACAATGTCAACAGTCCATGGTTGCATGCAAGTCTTCACTTCTATGTTCCTATATGAAATCTTAGTTCACAAAACCAATTTCTGCTGGAAATACCCTTACCGAAATCAACCAGACTCTCAGCAACTCTTAAGTGTGCTTTTCCCATTGTTGGCCCATAATTTGGAACTCTATACCACTCCACATAAAGATCTATTCCTGGTGCCAGGGACTACATAAAAGCTTTGAAATGCCATCTATTCAATCAGGCATATAAAGATCTTAACAGACTATAAATAGTTTTCTCCTCCATGTCCACAGTCCAATTTTCTTTAAACCGTTCAGGTTTTTCCTTCCAGGTCTATTTTTGAATGACAGTTTGTTTTCCTTTATGCTTTATTTTAACCTTTATATTTATTATCCTATTGTGATTATTTTATTAGGAATATTTTATTGTTTGTTTCAATTGTAACCTGCCCCGAACTTCGGGGTGGGGGGGGGGGGGGTGGTGGCGCAGGCAATAAGTCCTTTTTAAATAAATAAATAGATCACCGACTACTCCAGAAGAGAAACTTTCCAAAGAAGGGCAACCCCATCTCTTGTAATGTATTTGGTGTTCATGCCTCCTTCTAAGTGCCGCTTGGCAATTGTCTAGGAGCAATCCTTTGGCATTTCAGCATCCATGGCAACTGATGGTCTTGCTGGACTGACATCACCAACAGCCTTATAGATATTTCTTGGACTCCTCAGAATCCCACTGCAGAATCATACATCCCCATTCTGAGCTCAGGCTTTTATTTACTCAGGGCTTACTTCTCTTAGAGGTCACAGCTCCATACACTTACTTAAAAGGACAGGCACAATAGTGCCATTCTCTTCTGCCACACCATACTACCAATATAAACACAAGTAGAGGTTAAGTGAAAAGCTTGGAGAAATGTTAAGTGCTCATTATTAACAGCATAGCGACCAGAATTTAAGGCCTGGCCACAGAATGGTAACGCTGGAGATCAAGCCATGTATGTAAAATGACCAGACTGCCTGGGCCTTGTAATATCTGATTTCACATCTTATGTTTGACTTGCTGTATTTAAAATTATTCAAGCAGAGAAATTCAGATATCGATGATGTGGGACAAGGACTTGAAAGCATGAAAGAAATACAGAAACATTTTACGATGGGCTACTTGTACTTAATGCAGAGCAGAATGCACTGGGAAACCAAATGTGTAGTGCTCTCCCTGAACCGATGTAAACAAGAGCAATTCCTGAAAGAAAGCCCCACACATCAACACTGAAAAGCTCCAAGTTCATTATTGGAGTGAGCACCTGCATGAGCTGCCATATTCTCCATATGAGTCAATGGAGGTGGCCTGTGAATGAGAAAAAAAAAAAAAAGACCCACACACAAAATCTGACTGACCAAACATAAAAAAGCAGAAATCAAGAGTCAGCAATTTCCGCATGAGACATAGATTGCAAGGATCTAAAGAACATTTCTAGAGATGTTATGGAATACAGTGTGTAAAGAACAAAAGTCATTTAAGAATAACAACAAGGATGTGCATTTGTTTTAAAATGAATTGGAACCGAATCGGGCATTTTCATTTTGGTTCATTTCACCCTTAAACAAATGCACAATACCCCCCAAAATACCCACAATTCTCAGGCTCATTTGTTTGGAAAATAGTGCACATTGGGGTAGATTTTCAAAGGGTTATGCGCGTAACGTACACGCGTAACCCTCGAAAACCTACCCCAACCCCCCCCCCCCCCCCGCGCGCTGAGCCTATTTTGCATAGGCTCGGCAGCACGCACAAGCCCCGGGACGAGCGTAAGCCCTGGGGCTTTCCTGGGGACATGTCGGAGGTGTGTCGGGGGGAATGTCGCGGTGGCGCGTCATCCGGGGGCGTGGCCGTGGGTGTGGTTCTGGTTCGGGGGCGTTCCGGGGCATGGCCACGGCCTCCGGACCAGCGCCCAGACCAGAACCTGGCACCCCAGCAGCCAGCCCACGCGAGTTACGCCTGCCTGGAGCAGGCATAACTTTGGGAATAAAGGTAGGGGGGGGTGTAGATCGGGCTGGGGGGGTGTGTTAGGTAGGGGAAGGGAGGGGAAGGTGGGGGGAACGGGCAGCGTGCGCCGGGCTCGGTGCGCACAGGGTGCACAAATGTGCACCCCTTGCGCGCGCCGACCCCGGATTTTATAAGATGCGCGTATCTTATAAATCCGGCGTACTTTTGTTTGCGCCTGGTGCGCGAACAAAAGTACGCGCTCGCGCTTTTTTATAAAATGTACCCCATTATTTGCAAATAACACACACTATTTTCTGAAACGAAAAAAAAAAAAGAAGAAAAATGATCTAAAAATAAATAAATGAGCTGTGCCAACATTTTTTTGCCCTGTTCTTTTCTAGTAACAATAGTAAATGATGGCAGATAAAGACCAAATTTGTTCATGTAGTCTGTCCAAATATTTTAGACTTTTTCTCTGTGGTTATGTACCACCTTATATAGATAAGCACACAAATTTCCATTCTCAAACTAACACCAAGCCCTCTTCCCCTCATCCACCCTCAAATCTACTCATAGCACAATCCTCTGTAGCATTCTCAAGCATATCCTTTTGCCAATTTGTCTAGCCTCTAATCACCATGCCCTCTGTCTGCCGCATGCTTTTCTAACTTCTGTCATGACTTTGGTGGCCCCTATCTCTGTTAGTATGTGGGTGGGTCTTTTTTTTTTTTCTCATTCACAGGCCACCTCCAGTGACTCAAACTTCAGCTGCTGGAGAATATGGCAGCTCATGCAGGTGCTCACTCCAATAATGAACTTGGAGCTTTTCAGTGTTGATGTGTGCGGTTTTCTTTCAAGAATTGCTCTTGTTTACATCGGTTCAGGACCGAGCACTACACATTTGGTTTCCCAGTGCATTGCATTCTGCTATGCATCAAGTAGCCCATCGTAAAATGTTTCTGTATTTCTTTCATGCCTTTCAGGTCCTTGTCCCACACCATCGATATCTGAATTTCTCTGCTAAAAAATAAAACACACTTATTCTTGAATAATTTTAAATACAGCAAGTCAAACATAAGATGTGAAATTAGATATTTCAAGGCCCAGACAGTCTGTTCATTTTACATGCCTTCTACAATATTGTAAAACACGGCTTGATCTCCAGCTTTACCATTTCACATTTTCACAGCAAAAAAGTATGTTTTTCAGGTTTCCTCTTCTAATTTATCTGCATTCTTAACTGCTGGGAAGAGCCGATAATGAATTCGCTTTTTTTTTTTCCATATGCAAGGTATATATTATCTTTACATATCTGCTTTTGCAGTTCAACAAAACATGAAGTGAGAAGAACATTTGCATGTAGTGCATGTAATAATGGAATTGCAGGGCACAGAAAGAAATAATATCACCCACACAAAAGGTATTGAGTAAATTGCAAATAATAATGGGTCAAAGACTGGGTCTTAAGGGAACTCAGCCAGTATGACAGATGAGATGAAAAAAATAAAATGCCATTGAACAAAAAGGAGCCAAGCCAATCAGCAAGATGTAGCTAGAATGAAGCAAGAACAGCAATTTACCAACTTACAATAGCATTCAAACGACATAATAAGCTACGCTGGTCATTGGTAATCAAAGGCTGATGAAATATGAAGAGGCAAACCAATACACGACCTAACCAAAAATCAGCCTCCAGCCTCTTTACCGATTCCTTTTGTGTCTCTGCATGTGCTGACGTGAGGCTTCGTAAGTATGCGCTCTGAATAATTTGGATTAGGATTTTATTACTTGACTTTGTAAACCCGAGCTGATGGCGAGTTATATATTTCAGGTATAGTAGGGTTCTCCCCTGCCTCAGAGGGCTTACATTCTAAGGGGGTTATTTACGAAAGGTTTTTCTATCGTTGTGTGTCTATGGGAAAAAAAACGCAGGAGCGTAAGTTTGTACACGAGAGAATGGTGGGTGAAGTGACGTGCCCAGGGTCAGTAGGAGCTGCTGCACGGGCTATAAAATGCTTCAGGACACAGGGCGTGATTTAAGTGGATGCAAAAACAGACATTTTAGATACGCAGTGGCCAAGTTTGCCTTCTCTTTGCCTTTCATGCTCCTCTTCATTGTTTTGCTGCCTTGGTGTTCCCCATCCAGCTCTCACTCAGCAACTGATCTGCACCTCCAGTATTTTCTGGGGATGTGTTGCCATTTTAAAATGGCATGAAACACTAATGATATGTGTTCTATCATTTTGTGTCCTTTCCCAGCCCCCCCCCCCCCAAAAAAAAGGCACCCCACAAAAGTCAAAATATTGTTTATGACGTTTGTCATTTCAAGCGGGTGCTATTTCAAAGTCAACCAACATGAGCCCTGACATTTTTTTTTTTTTAAACAGTCTGGGGTACTGATGCACAGACATAAGGGAAAAAGCACAGGACTGCTTCTACAGCCAGGTCTATAAGCAAAGCACGTCAAGCAGCACTGACTGAACTTTCAAGAAGGCTCATCACCCAGTAAAAATGTTGCTAGCAGTAAGTTTTTTATGGGTTATCATAAGGCTTGGGGATAATGACACAGAGTGGCAGTTCTACCCTTAAGAGAAACAAGGGGTTACCTGCACAGCACAGCAGTTACTACCATAAGACGTTTGCTGGGCAGACTGGATGTGTCCATTTGGTTCTTTTCTACCCTCAATTTCTGTTTCTTTTTCAAAACACAGGGAAAAGGTAAGCGCTAAAGGCTAATCTGAAACAAATGTCCATCTTTACGATGGCGGCGGCCATCTTTAAATACGGCAGCGGCCAACTTTAAAGATGGCGGCGGCCATCTTTTCAATGGCGGCGGCCATCTTTAAAGATGGCGGCGGCCAGCCAGTGCTCCTACCATGTGACAGGGGCCGGCCAATGGCATGGATACCCTGTCATATGGTAAGGGCAAAGGGCCATCGGCGCCATCTTTATGAGTGGCAGCCGACGGCCCGAGAACGGGAGATCGCTCCCGGGACCACCACTAGACCACCAGGTAATTTTAAAATGTTTTGGGGGGCTCGGGTGGGTTTTTTTTTTTATCGGGCCATCGGCGCCATTTTTGAGTGGCAGCCAAAATGACGCCGATGGCCCAAGTGGGAGATCGGTCCCCACGCCCCCACTGGACCACCAGGTAATCGTTAAAAGTTTTTTTGGGGGGGGGTGGTTCGGGAGGGTGGGGGAAGGTAAGGGATTCATTTTATAGGGTCGGGGTGGGTTTAGGGTTTTTTTTGGTGTGCCGGGTTTCCCTGCCCTCCCCCCTCCCCCGATTTACGATTTTTCACGATAAATCGGGGGAATTTCTATTGTATCGTGACCCTTAACAATTTTTGACGATTTAAAATATATCTGACGATTGTTTTAAATCATCAAAAAACGATTCACATCCCTACTCACAATATCTGTGTAGAAGATGGCTTATGGAAAGGAAGATAGTCTTTGGAGGGTTTTAGGAACATAGGATCTCGTGGAGTGAGTACCGCTTCCTATCTGTATTCTGAAATAGTAGTCCTTCAGATATATGTATGCAATAGCTTCTTGAGATAGAAGAGAGTTAAGAAGAGATATATGAACATAGGCCCTCGTGGAGCGAGTACCAGTTCCTATCTGTATTCTGAAATAGTAGTCCTTCAAATATAGGTATGCAATAGTTTCTTGAGATAGAAGAGAGTTGAGAAGGGATTTAGGAACGTAGGCCCTCGTGGAGCAAGTACCGGTTCCTATCTGCAATCTACAATAATGACTCACGATCTCCGTATCTACGATAGCGTCTTAGATTGAAGGGAGTCTTCGGAGGTTAGGAACATAGGCCCTCTTGGAGTGAGTACCGGTTCCTATCTGTATTAGAACTCACTGTATTCACGTCTGCGATCACTTCCAGTTAATAGGAGTCTTCTGAGCATTCAGGGACGTAGGCCCTCATGGAGCGAGTCCAGGATCCCGTCTTTGTATCTGAAATCAAGAAGAGAGAGAGCGGAGCCCCCGAGGAGCAGGTACCCCTAGGTAAGCTGGTGAAGGCAGAGTCGCGGAGAATGAATTCCCTGAGTGCAAGTATTCTTGGACAGCCGAAGCTAGTCCAATGGAGTCCCTTGCTAACTCATTTAAGAGTAGCAAACAAAGACCTTTTAAAGTGGAAGCGGATGACGTCACTACGGGGGGACGCCCCCGAGGTTCGTGCCCTTGCCGGTACATCTCTGGAACGTGCATGCCCTTACATCATCCGGAACATGGTGGATCCGCAGCGTCAGGCCAGCCCGGGGATGCCAGGAAGTACGGCGAGGAGAAGCCACGGCAGCATCTGTCTGACAGACCCAAAGAAGGAGTTGCCTCTAAGGTAAGAGGGTAGAGCGAGAGCGAGATCAGGCACGAACGCAACAGCTCCAAAAAGTCACATCAGTACTCACATGAAGATTCACCAGATCACTTGAAGATTTTGCACCCTCCCTCGTAGTACTCCATAGTACTCCAGCTGCAGATTCTATCCTAGAGTGTCCCATCTATAGACTCCCCTCCCCCCAGGTTACTCTGTAGGGGGAAAATATCTCCAGACGATACATATTACCTATAGCTGATGCGGTATGAGCATAGGGATGTGCATTGGTCCTGGTTCAGCCATCCCGAAAAATGAAGCGGATTTTCCCAAAATTTCGGGAAAATTTGTTTTTCGGGGTTAGTGCGCGCTAACCCCAAAATTAGGGATGGCCGAAAAAAGCTGGCCCGAACGGTGGGAAAACAAAATTTCTCACGGTGGGCTGATAACGAAGGCCAAACAAACCAAAAGGTTCAGCTGAATCACATGAGCATTCAAGACCAAATCAATCCCTTTTTTAGGACAATGTTTCCCAAACCTCTCCTGGAGGCACACCTAAATAATCAGGTCTTCAGGATATCCATAATGAATATGCATGAGATAGATCTGCATAGACTGGACACCCAGGGTATGGAAATCTAGCTTATGCATATTCATGGTGGCAATCCTGAAAACCCAACCGGTTACGTGTGCCTCTAGGAGAGGGCTGGGAAACATTGTCTTAGGTACTCTTGAATGCTCATGTACAGCAAAACCTTTCATTAGTTCTTCAGACACAACAACTACTGCTATTTAGTATTTCTGTAGCATCACCAGCAGTACAAAGCACTGCACAGGCACACACAAAGAATCCAGTTTTATCAAGCATATTCATTTTTGTAGCTGCCAGTGCAGAACGCTACTATCACAATGGAACAAGCTATCAAAATTATCGTGACATTCCAGTTTGTTTACCTAGATTGTGGATGCATTAAAAAATGATTTTTTAAAACAGTATTTAGCAGATAGCTAGTGTGTGTGTGTGTGTGTGTGTGTGTGTTGAAGGCTAGGGGAGGTTACAAGATTGGAATTAAAGATTTTATCTTTTTTAAATTAAATTGTGATTTTACAGCTGTATCAGGGTTAGTAGTCAGAAATTCATGATGCTCTTTGAATATTCCTCAACTCCTCCTTTTTGGTGATTGCTCCTACAATAACAGTTTTGCGGCATAATTTACGGGCTGCCATAACACAACAAACATTAGAAACTCAGTAATTACTAATTGCCTCCTCCATTATACTGCAAGAGATGAATCATAAACTTTTCTTCAATTACTTTAATCGAAGACCAAGGAAAGGGCTTAATCTTCCCAAGAAGAAGAAGCTGTGCAGGTGGAGTCGGCTCCCACTGTCCTCTGCTGAATCCTTCCTGCAGGATCTCACCATTTAATGCTCTGCAGTGCACCGGGAAAGCCCCCGCTGTTGCCCTAGAACCTAACAGCAGCAGGTTTAGCAGCTCAGTCAGTGATAAATCTATTTAGCTGCTGGTGTTTAAACAATTATCCCCTTAGTGGGGAAGGAAAAGGGAAAAAAAATATAGAAGTGGATGAAAATAGCGATGTACAGACAAAGTTTTTTGTGTTCATCTTTTGTTTTTTGGATTTTTTTTGTTTGTTTTTCATTTTCATGGTTTTTATTTTACTTGTTTTTCTGGGATTTTGTTTTCAGGAAATAGTGCATCCTATCAGCAAATGGGACACACTGCTTGCTAATAGTGCAGCCTGTTTGCAAATAGGATGCTTTATTGGCAAAGTATGCACCGTATATTGTTAATAGGGTGCACTATTTCTCAAAAATGAAAAATTTACACTTTTTTAAAACATTTTTTGTTTTGTTTTGTTTGAAACAAAACAAAAATGGGCTCATTCATGGCATTTTGCACTTTTGTTTCAAATGAATGCACATCCCTAGAAGGAAGTAGTCTGTTAAGCAACCCTTCATTGCTGCGCCATACACACTCCTTCAGCAGGCTTGTGATACTAGAGTCACTGCTGCTAGTGGGCATTTAGTGCCCAGAAAGAAGATGAAGCAATCAAATGCAAAGATTAAACAACAGCAGAAGTCTTGGAATCAAAGACAAGAAAAAGCTCAGCTGTAAATAAAATCTGATTTTGAATAAGCCAGGCAAAACCCAGTCACTATCTCAAACAAAGGAAAGCAAATAGGGTAAATGACTTAGAAAATAAAATAAAAGACAATACAGTTTTAGACATTAACGTCCTGTAATGGAAGGATGGCTTTCAGCAAGCAGCATATTGCCTGGAACACAGGGCAGGATTTCAGATTATGGCACCCGTAGGCAAAGGATCGGGGACAGAGGGTTTTGCCCCAGAGAACTCGGAGAGCAGCGAGGGGGTAGTCTTGAGTATTTTTTTTGTGCTTTCAGATCTTGGTACCCTAGGCAGGTGCCTATGCTTAACTCAGGCCCCGATCCCACCTCAAACTCAGTTCTTCCCTGAGCACTGTAGTGCAGTCTTCCTGTGTAAAGCTGAAAAAGAACAATAATAAAAACAGACCTTCCAGTGAATTATGGGAAGAAGCACGTTCCTATATCAGGGAGTTTTTGCCACAGGGAAACATTCCAAATTCCCGGAGCAAGGAAAGGACAGTGGCATCCAGCATCGTGGCATGGAAGGAGTTAAGCCAACACTGCCCTCAAGCTCGTGCTGCCGAGGGTTTTTTTTTTTGGAGCTGAAATTTCAGGCCAATTCCCTTTTGTGTTCCTGGCAGCTGAGTTTCATTTACAACTTGTGTGAGTAACTTTGACCTTTAATCCTGTCTGATTAGTTTAAATAAACCCCTGAAGACGGATTGCTGTTTGTTTGTTTTTAAATTCTATTTATCATTGCTGGTTTGCACAATACATAACCAGACTTTGAAACAATACCTTTGATCGCATGCCACTTACTCCTAGGAGCCGCAATAGTAGAGAGAAAGCAGTCAAAATGTTTGTACTTGGTAACATTTCCAGACTCAAATGCAGAGTCCTCGCTGGAGTTTTGCAGCCTAACATTCACAGGAAAGGAACAGACCAGGCACATATTGGTGCCCATCTTCCATTTAAGAATTTGATGGGCAGCTAGGGCCGGGGTAAGATTCACAAATGGTGCTAAAGGGCCATCAGCTGTCACAGATGGGAAAATAAGCGTTTTTATGTTAATTAAAAGGATTTTTTTTTTTTTTTTGCTCGGGAATCAAAGAGCCTGTGGATGAAGAAATGTGCCAAAATTATCTGAGGCCGCCTCAACCTTAAGCATTTATTATTCAACACCTCAGTCATTGCTCTGATGATAAATATTTAATCGCTCAACAACTGTAAGTGCTTGTGTCTTCCTGGAGGACCTGCAAGCATTAGGAAATAAAGGGGAGGGGAAGGCAGAAAGCCGAGGAGATGTGTCGTGATTAGGCAGGGACAAGTGAAAAGGTGCGAAGGACGTGCTGCAAAGCGGCCTTTTGTAATCTGGGTGCAGGAACACCTGAACACTCATTCATTTTCTGTCTATTCCCTGGACTTCAAAGCAGTGTGGGTTTTCTTTCTTTCTTTTTTAGGTTGTGTGTGTGTGTGTGTGTGTGTGTGTGTTTTTAATCACATGGCAGTCTCTGACAGAGGGTGCCCTTGGAGAGCAGGCGGAAAATATTCTTAATGGAAGCAGGGCTCCTGAGCTGTGAGCGATGCCATCCTTGTACCCTCCTTTGTCTGCCACATACACACACACAAGCAGGCGAGCTTGGCAGGCTTTGGGGTCTATCAATAATGCATGAGGACGATTCCAGCTCACCCTGATGCCAGGGGAGGGAAGGAGCAGAGAAAGGGGATATCTGTTACCTTGAAACACAAATTGCGCTGGTGTGCGTACGCCCAACCTCGGTGCACTTTGTAATATAGGCGCAGGCGGGGA